>NC_069503.1:233446288-233746288 GCF_027579735.1 Bombina bombina | reverse complement strand
GGTTGATTTCTGTCTGCTGCCTCAGAGCAGGCGGTCAAGTTATGGAGTAGCGGTTTTTAGAAACAAGGGGCATCAAGCTTCTTTTTTATTGTATTGTTAGTATTATGCACGCATTGATTATGCAGTTCTACTGTATTTATTTGGATTGGTTAATTATGTTGATTTCTACAGTATGCCTGTTTATTCATCTGATTAGTTAAGGGATAGTATACCTGAAGTTTCTTATTGTTTCAAAAGATAGATTATCCCTTTATTACCCATTCACCCGTTTTGCAAGACCAGCACTGTTATATTAATATACTTTTTACATCTATGATTACCTTATATCTAAGCCTCTGCAGACTGCCCCCTCTTATCTTAGTGCTTTTTAAAAACTTGCATTTTAGCCAATTAGTGCTGGTTCATGCATAACTCCACAGGAGTTAGAACAATGTTATCTTTATGGCACTCACAAACTAGCGCTGTCTGACTAAAATGCACTAAGATAAGAGGAGAAACAGGCAGGCATTTAGAGTTTTAGAGGTTATGGAAGTGCAATGCTGGGGAATGTATAGTAAAAGCATTATCAATCCAATAAAAAAATAAAAAATAATCAAGTAGACTGTCCCTTTAACAAGCATTTAAAGGGATATGAAAACCATACATTTTCTTTTGTGATTAAGAAAGAAAATGCAATTAAAAAAAAGTTTCTTCTATTATTAAATTTTGTTCCTATGGTATTCTTTGTTGAAGAGATACCTAGATAGTTGTCTGGACCACTACATGGAAGCAAATAGTGCTGCCCTCTAGTGCTCTTGCAAATAGATAACATTCCTGCAAAACTTATGCCCTATAGTGCACCAAACATGTGCACGCTCCTGATCTCACATTCCTGCTTTTCAACAAAAGATACCAAGAAAATGAAGAAAATGTGATAATTGAAGTAAATTAGAAAGTTGCTTAAAATTGTATGCTCTATCTGAATCATGACATAAATTGTATGCTCTATCTGAATCATGACATAAATTGTATGCTCTATCTGAATCATGACATAAATTGTATGCTCTATCTGAATCATGACATAAATTGTATGCTCTATCTGAATCATGACATAAATTGTATGCTCTATCTGAATCATGATATAAATTGTATGCTCTATCTGAATCATGACATAAATTGTATGCTCTATCTGAATCATGACATAAATTGTATGCTCTATCTGAATCATGAAATAAATTGTATGCTCTATCTGAATCATGACATAAATTGTATGCTCTATCTGAATCATGACATAAATTGTATGCTCTATCTGAATCATGACATAAATTGTATGCTCTATCTGAATCATGAAATAAATTGTATGCTCTATCTGAATCATGATATAAATTGTATGCTCTATCTGAATCATGACATAAATTGTATGCTCTATCTGAATCATGACATAAATTGTATGCTCTATCTGAATCATGACATAAATTGTATGCTCTATCTGAATCATGACATAAATTGTATGCTCTATCTGAATCATGACATAAATTGTATGCTCTATCTGAATCATGATATAAATTGTATGCTCTATCTGAATCATGACATAAATTGTATGCTCTATCTGAATCATGACATAAATTGTATGCTCTATCTGAATCATGAAATAAATTGTATGCTCTATCTGAATCATGACATAAATTGTATGCTCTATCTGAATCATGACATAAATTGTATGCTCTATCTGAATCATGACATAAATTGTATGCTCTATCTGAATCATGACATAAATTGTATGCTCTATCTGAATCATGAAATAAATTGTATGCTCTATCTGAATCATGATATAAATTGTATGCTCTATCTGAATCATGACATAAATTGTATGCTCTATCTGAATCATGACATAAATTGTATGCTCTATCTGAATCATGAAATAAATTGTATGCTCTATCTGAATCATGACATAAATTGTATGCTCTATCTGAATCATGACATAAATTGTATGCTCTATCTGAATCATGACATAAATTGTATGCTCTATCTGAATCATGATATAAATTGTATGCTCTATCTGAATCATGATATAAATTGTATGCTCTATCTGAATCATGACATAAATTGAATGCTCTATCTGAATCATGACATAAATTGTATGCTCTATCTGAATCATGAAATAAATTGTTGAGTTTCATTCCCCTTTTAAGTTTCAAATATCCATAAAGAGAGGTTAAAAACCAGCAATTTCTGTGACATGAATGTCATTTTTTTATAATGTAACTAGACCCAGGCCTACTGCCACAAACATTAAATTAGCAGCAGGTATTTGCATGAGATTGCATTTTGTGTCTATTATTTCTCTCTCCTGGATAATCCATTACAGATTACAATTCACACCAGTGTGGTAAAATTATTAGAGAATCCATTAGAGCAGCGGTTCCCAACCTGGGGTACGTGTACCCCTGGGGGTACTTGGCAGGCCGGTTGGGGGTACGCAAAAATATTGTTAGTAATGGTGGAAGATGTGGGGGGAGGGTCGGGGGGGCACTCTCAATGGGTCATCAACTAATAAGCATTGTGGAACTGTGGAAGGAAGGAGCATTTAGCCGGAAAGTGACAAATGAAGTCCTGGCCTGGCATATAGGCAGATGGAAGCCCCTGCACCTGAAATATGTGGACCGGGTGTGGATGACTCCGGTCCACATATTAATGATCACCCTGTGTCACCAGACAGCTTAGCCTCCTGCTCCACCCACCTCTGTCCCATGCACACAATTTTGACTGCAAGTGCTCAAATAGAAGCGGCACTGCAGCAGCATAGCTGCATGGACACGCGTGATAGAGCCGTTGAGATTGCGAGTCACACAGGCGAGGCAGGTCTGCATCCCCAAATAAGTTATAGTCAGTGCCGGTAAGTAAAGTACTGCTTCTAGTGCTTGCTTGATTCAGACTGCTTCACTTCCAACTAAAAACGTTCATAGTGGCTGGGTGGTTAATATCGATCTGATCTCACAAATTTAAATATTTATTTTTATGATCATTACTCCCCCCCAGGGACTTGTTTAGGAGCAACCAGGTAGCTGCCAGGGGCACCAGCCACACAGCAGGACTCCTGAGAATAAGATCTGGGCTTTAATCCTGTTGATACACGTACAGTCGTATGCAATTCAGGTATAGCTTACCTCCCCTATAAAAAAGTGCTTCCTTTATTTTGAGGGATGAGTGGGGGTAATGAAGAGAGGGGGTACTCATAAATGAAAAGCCTAATCAAGGGGTACAGGAGAGAAAAAAGGTTGGGAACCGCTGCATTAGAGGAAGAAAAATACTTTATCAATGAGCAAAAGTAGGTAAATGGAAGAGCAGTATATTAAAAGGGGCCCAAGGCAGCATAAAATATTAAATTCACCCAATGTTTGTGGTTTAAATTGCAAATTGTATTCTTTATAAATTCATGATTTTTCTGATGCCAAAAGTTATGGTCAAAATGATTTTCAACAGGATAACATCTGATAAATTGTTTGATTAATTAAAGACAGATTACCTCAGGCTTTTGTTGTCCTTATTCAATGTAATCTGTTTTATTTACACAATAAAGAACTAAATAATTCCATAACTAAATGAGTAACCACATGACAAGAAAAACTAACAAAAAGAACTTGTTCAATGACTAACTAACATTATTAAGCTGGTATTTGTTTTTTGCATGATGACTAAAACATTGATTCTTTTGTTAATGCTAAATGACTTGTTAACATCAAAGAATAACATAAATTAATTAGGCTTTGTTTAGTGCTCAGAAATTAAATATGTGTATTTGTCAGTGAAACAGAGAATTTTGCAAAAACAAATCTATATCATGCAATTTTTTCTAGTTTCAAGAAACACTATAGGGGGTAGTTATCAAGCCGTCAACCTCAAATACGCTGGAATTCTGCAGCGTATTTGTGGCGAGGCTGATTCACCTTAGTTATCAAAGGCTAGAGACCGGCAAAAGTATAATTTTGTGACGTAAGCTTCGATCCGCCGGACTCAGTCCGACACAGATTGATTCTTACGTCACTCCAGATGTTCCGCACACAAGTGCGGCACAATCTGACTACTTTTGCTAGTTATCAAAAAACTAGCAGGTACGCTCGGCACTTTTCCGGCCCAGCATACCTGGTTTTCAATCCGCCGCCCTGGAGGCGGCGGATCCCATAGGAATCAATGGGAGTCTGACCATAGCCAAAGTACAAGCTCGCTGCTGCCAGACATCCCATTGATTTCTATGGGAGCTGTCTACACCTAACACCCTAACATGTACCCCGAGTCTAAACACCCCTAAGCTGTCCCCCCCTACACCGCCGCAACTAAATAAAGTTATTACCCCCTAAACCGCCACTCCCGGAGCCCACCGCAAGCTACTCTATACATATTAACCCCTAAACCACCGCTCCCGGACACCACCGCAACCTACATTATACCTAGTAACCCCTATCCTGCCCCCCTTATACCGCCGCCCTCTATAATAAAGTTATTAACCCCTCTTCTGCTGATCCCGCACCTCCCCGCAACTAAATAAATAGTTTAACCCCTAAACCTCCGCTCCCGGACCCTGCCGCAACCGATATTAAATTTATTAACCCCTAATCTGCCCCCCTACACCGTCACCACCTATAATACATTTATTAACCCCTATCCTGCCCCCCACTACACCGCCGCCACTGTAATAAATTTATTAACCCCTAAACCTTCCAGGTATTATAGGTGGCGACGGTGTAGGGGGGGCAGATTAAGGGTTAATAAATTTAATATAGGTTGTGGCAGGGTCCGGGAGCGGCGGTTTAGGGGTTAAACTATTTATTTAGTTGTGGCAAGGTGCGGGATCAGCAGGATAGGGTTTAATAACTTTACTATAGAGGGCGGCGGTATAGGGGGGGCAGGATAGGGGTTACTAGTTATAATGTAGGTTTGCGGCGGTGTCCGGGAGCGGCAGTTTAGGGGTTAATACATTTATAAGAGTTGCGGCGGGGTCTAGAATCGGCGGTTTAGGGGTTAATACATTTATAAGAGTTGCGTCAGGGTCTAGGAGCGGCGGTTTAGGGGTTAGTAACTTTATTGAGTTGCGGGGGGCTCCGCGGGCGCCAGTATAGGGGGTAGAACAGTGTAGTTTAGTGTGGGTGCTTAGTGACAGGCTAGCAATAAAGCTGTAAAAAAGCCGAAGAGCAGCGAGATCGGATGAGTGATAACTATCACAGTCCGCTGCTCATTGCCCCGTACTTGGTGCGCGGCTTTTTGACAGACTTATTCATAACTTAGGTGAATTTTTTCAGGTCTGCGGCGGCGATGGTAGGCGAGCTTAGGCGGGAGTATTGGGCCGGCGAAGGCAGGAAAGTTGACACGTTGATAACTATCCCCCTATGAGGCCTATTTTCATAGGTCTCGCGGACCTGATCCGACAGTGTGGATCAGGTCCACAAGACCTCGCTGAATGCGAAGAGCAATACGCTCTCCATATTCAGCATTTCACCAGCAGCTCTTGTGAGCTGCTAGTGCAACGCTGCCCCCTGCAGACTCGTCAATCAACCCGATCGCACTCGATCGGGTTGAATTTCAGCAATTCCTGTCCGCCTCATCAGAGCAGGAGGGCCGGGTTATGGAGCAGCGGTCTTTGTGACCTCTGCTTCATAACTGCTGTTTCTGGCGAGTCTGAAGACTCACCAGAAACACGGCCCTTCAAGTTCCATTCGGAGCTTGATAAATGGGCCTCTATAAATGCACACTCCAAATATTGCCTGCGGGCCCAGTGCTCAGTTCCAGGAGCCTGGCTAGGCCGGTGAGGTTTTCCCTGCCTTTTTTTTCTGAGACCTCCTATCTCTGAGCCCTTATAACTTTTTTGTGCAATATTTTTTTAATAATTTTTATTAGATGGTGTTTTTATGACTGTAACTGTACTTTGTAATCTATTTTTGATGTGTTTTGTGACGCTTTTTTGTTTTGCAAAACGGTTAACTAGATCTCTGAAGATGCAGTAATCATGCTAGCGTAAATCATGATTGGGCTTGTGTGTTTGCGTTTACTTTCAACTTGTAATACGAGCGCTAAACCTGAAGCGTGCAAACACCCACAATAAATCCCTTTTCGATGCTTGTAACTATGAATGGGCGAATGTCTTGCAACATTAGAAAATTGAAACAAATTTTAATACGTTCGTTCGTTTCAAATTTCAAATGTTTGCACAACATTCTAACATTAGATTTATGTAATAGCATTTCTAATGCTTTCTTTAAATTTAATATTCAAATTTGAAAAATTTGAATCTACATAATTGAAATAGTATTTCTAATGCACTCTTTAAATGTAATATTGGAATTATGCAATATTCAAAATAGAAACATTCAAATCAATATACTTATTATGGATCAAGTTACCAAATTCCCTACCACATGAACTATTGAACTTCTGAATATATATTTGTTAAATCGAATGTTACATTAGAAATTTCGATGTGAATATTCGATTTCATTATGAACATTCGAAAATGAAAGTAACATTCGATTACCGAATTTTAAATAATTTCGATTCTTATCAACATATGATTGTCAAAAACGAACGTACACAGTACTATTCATTCTACCAAACGAATTACACTTTTAGCACATTCGCCCATCCCTACTCGTAACTGTTAGCACGCCACTCGTAAACTAACCCTTAATATTTAACCCCTTAATGACCAGTGCCGTACCCTCTACAACACTGGTTGTTATGCCCTGTACGACGCTGCTGTCCTGGGCCTCCCTATGCCACAATCTCTCTAAAAGTAGCAAGATCAAGTTATTTCTGCTTGCCTCATGAGTGGGGTAGTGCAGAAATAGACGGGCAGAGTTACCGATGCAGAGAGGGCCACTCTGTGGGAAGAGTTGTTTTAGAGGGATCAGGGAGGGATTATGGGGTGGGAAGAGTCAGGTAGTAGCCTAACCTCTACACTAAAGCTAAAATTAACCTTACACACTACCTAATTAACCCCTTCACTGTCAGGAGTAATAAGTGTGGTGCACTGCTGCAATTAGTGGCCTTCTAATTACCAAAAAGCAATGGTAAAGCCACATACGTCTGCTATTTCTGAACAAAGGGGATCCTAGAAAAGATTTTACATTAGTTGTGCTAGGATTGCACAAGCTGTTTATAAATAATTTCAGCAAAAAACCTAAAGTTTGTGAAAAAGTTAACTTTTTTTTTATTTGATCGCATTTGGCGGTGAAATGGTGGCATGAAATGTACCAAAATGGGCCTAGATCAATACTTTGGGTTGTCTACTAAAAAATATATATACTTTTGATAGGTAAATATAATTAAAAAAAGGCTCTGTTTCTGGTTAAATGTAGTGATGGTAAAAATGCTTTGGTCTTTTGGGGAAGTCATGGTCTAAAATGCCCAGTCCTTAAGGGGTTAAAGGCATAATACCCATATGATAAGTCACTCAAAAGTGATGCAGCATAAATCTGACCAGAAAATATCACATGAACATCTCTATGTAAGAAAGGAAGACATATGGGGGGGTAGTTATCAAGCCGTCTACTTTTCTGGCTTCGCCGGCCCAATACGCCCGCCTAAGCTCGCCTCACATCGCCGCCGCGGACCTGAAAAAATACGCCTAAGTTATCAAATAAAGCTGTCAAAAAGCCGCGGGGCGATGAGCAGCGGACTCTGAGAGTTATCACTCATCCGATCTCGCTGCTCTTCG
The DNA here is from genome assembly GCF_027579735.1 of Bombina bombina. NCBI lineage: Eukaryota > Metazoa > Chordata > Amphibia > Anura > Bombinatoridae > Bombina > Bombina bombina. Next base: position 233,738,601 of record NC_069503.1, on the reverse strand, counting down.
GCTTTTTCCCAGCTTTATTGCTAGCCTGTCACTAAGCACTCACACTAAACTACACTGTTCTATCCCTATACCGGCGCCCCCGGAGCCTCCCGCAACTCAATAAAGTTACTAACCCCTAAACCGCCGCTCCTAGACCCCGCCGCAACTCTTATAAATGTATTAACCCCTAAACCACCGCTCCTAGACCCCGCCGCAAGTCTTATAAATGTATTAACACCTAAACCGCCGCTCCCGGACACCGCTGCCACCTACATTATACCTAGTAACCCCTATCCTGCCCCCCCTATACCGTCGCCCTCTATAATAAAGTTATTAACCCCTATCCTGCTGATCCCGCACCTCGCCGCAAATAAATAAATAGTTTAACCCCTAAACCGCCGCTCCCTGAACCCGCCGCAACCTATATTAAACCTATTAACCCCTATCCTGCCCCCCCTACACCGTCGCCACATATAATAAATTTAATAACCCCTAATCTGCCCCCCCTACACCGTCGCCACCTATAATAAATTTATTAACCCCTAATCTGCCCCCCACTACACCGCCGCCACTGTAATAAAATTATTAACCCCTAAACCTAAGTCTAACCCTAACCCTAACGCCCCCCTAACTTAAATATTAATTAAATAAATCTAAATAAATTAACTCTTATTAACTAAATGAATCCTATTTAAAACTAAATACTTACCTTTAAAATAAACCCTAATATAGCTACAATATAAATAATAATTATATTCTAGCTATCTTAGGATTTATTTTTATTTTACAGGTACCTTTCAATTTATTTTAACCAGGTACAATAGCTATTAAATAGTTATTAACTATTTAATAGCTTACCTAGCTAAAATAAAGAGAAATGTACCTGTAAACTAAAAACTAACCTAAGTTACAATTACACCTAACACTACACTATACTTTAATAAATTATTCCTATTTAAAAATTAATACTTACCTGTAAAATAAACCCTAAGATAGCTACAATATAATTAATAATTATATTGTAGCTATCTTAGGATTTATATTAGAATAGTTAGAATAGTTATTAAATAGTTATTAACTATTTAATAACTACCTAGCTAAAAGAAATACAAAATTACCTGTAAAATAAATCCTAACTTAAGTTACAATTAAACCTAATACTACACTATCATTAAATTAATTAAATAAACTACCTACAAATAACTACAATTAAATACAATTACATAAACTAACTAAAGTACAAAAAATAAAAAAAGCTAAGTTACAAAAAATAAAAAAATAAGTTACAAACATGTTAAAAATATTACAACAATTTTAAGCTACTTACACCTAATCTAAGCCCCCTAATAAAATAACAAACCCCCCCAAAATAAAAAAATGCCCTACCCTATTCTAAATTAAATAAATTTCAAAGCTCTTTTACCTTACCAGCCCTTAAAAGGGCCATTTGTGGGGGCATGCCCCAAAGAAAACAGCTCTTTTGCCTGTAAAAGAAAAATACAACCCCCCCCAACATTAAAACCCACCACCCACATACCCCTAATCTAACCCAAACCCCCCTTACAAAAACCTAACACTAATCCCCTGAAGATCATCCTACCTTTAGTTGTCTTCACTCAGCCGAGCCACCGATGGAACTGAAGAGGACATCCGGAGCGGAAGAAGTTAATCCTCCAAGCGGCGCTGAAGAAATCTTCCATCCGATGAAGTCATCATCCAGGCGGCGCTGAAGAAAAGTCTTCGATCCAGCCGATGTCATCTTCAAAGAGGCGCTGAAGAGGTCTTCTATCCGGGCGAAGTCATCTTCCAAGCCGGGTCTTGAATCTTCCTTCCGCCGACGCGGAACCACCTTCTTCACCGACGGACTACGACGAATAACGGCTCCTTTAAGGGACGTCATCCAAGATGGCGTCCCCTCAATTCTGATTAAGGTAGGAAAATTCTGATTGGCTGATGGAATCAGCCAATCAGATTGAGCTCGCATTCTATTGGCTGTTCCGATCAGCCAATAGAATGCGAGCTCAATCTGATTGGCTGATTGGATCAGCCAATCGGATTGAACTTTAAAAAACCTAACACTTTTTTATTTTATTAGGGGGCTTAGATTAGGTGTAATTAGTTTAAACTTCTTGTAATTTTTTTTATTTTCTGTAATTTAGTGTTTTTTTTGTACTATAGTTTAATAAAATAAAAAAGCCCCCCAAAATAATAATATTCCCTACCCTATACTAAATTACAAATAGCCCTTAAAAGGGCTTTTTGCAGGGCATTGCCTCAAAGTAATGAGCTCTTTCACCTGTAAAAAAAGAAATACAACCCCCCCAACATTAAAACCCACCACCCACACCCAACCTTACTCTAAAACCCACCCAATCCCCCCTTAAAAAACCTAACACTACCCCATTGAAGATCACCCTACCTTGAGCCGTCTCCACCCAGCCGGGCAGAAGTCTTCATCCGATCCAGGTAGAAGAGGTCCTCCATCTGGGCAGAAGTTGTCATCCAAGCGGCATCTTCTATCTTCTTCCATCCGACGAGGAGCGGCTCCATCTTGAAGACATCCGACGCGGAGCATACTTCCTGGCTGACGGACTAAAGACAAATGAAGGTTCCTTTAAATGACGCCATCCAAGATGGCATCCAGGATTCTATCAGCCAATCGGAATTAAGGTAGGAAAAATCCTATTGGCTGATGCAATCAGCCAATCGGATTGAAGTTCAATCTGATTGGCTGATCCAATCAGCCAATAGGATTGAGCTTGCATTCTATTGGCTGATTGGAACAGCCAATAGAATGCAAGGCCAATCCGATTGGCTGATTGCATCAGCCAATAGGATTTTTCCTACCTTAATTCCGATTGGCTGATAGAATCCTATCAGCCAATCGGAATTCAAAGGACGCCATCTTGGATGATGTCATTTAAAGGAACCTTCATTCGTCGTTAGTCCGTCGGCCAGGAAGGATGCTCCGCGTCGGATGTCTTCAAGATTGAGCCGCTCCTCGTCGGACGGAAGAAGATAGAAGATGCCGCTTGGATGAAGACTTCTGCTCGGATGGAGGACCTCTTCTGCCCGGATCGGATGAAGATTTCTGCCCAGCTGGAGGACCACTTGTGCCCGGATCAGATGAAGATTTCTGCCCGGCTGGAGGACCACTTGTGCCCGGATCAGATGAAGACTTCTGCCCGGCTGGGTGAAGACGGCTCAAGGTAGGGTGATCTTCAATGGGATAGTGTTAGGTTTTTTAAAAGGGGGGTTTGGGTGGGTTTTAGAGTAAGGTTGGTTGTGGGTGGTGGGTTTTAATGTTGGGGGGGTTGTATTTCTTTTTTTACAGGTGAAAGAGCTGATTACTTTGAGGCAATGCCCCGCAAAAAGCCCTTTTAAGGGCTATTTGTAATTTAGTATAGGGTAGGGAATTTTATTATTTTGGGGGGCTTTTTTATTTTATTAGGGAGCTTAGATTCGGTGTAATTAGTTTAAACTTCCTGTATTTTTTTATTTTCTGTAATTTAGTGTTTTTTTTGTACTATAGTTTATTTTATTTTATTGTATTTGATTTTAGGTAATTGTAGTTAATTTATTTAATTTATTTAACAATAGTGTAGTGTTAGGTGTAATTGTAACTTAGGTTAGGTTTTATTTTACAGGTAAATTTGTAATTATTTTAACTAGGTAGCTATTAAATAGTTATTAACTATTTAATAGCTATTGTACCTATTTAAAATAAATACAAAGTTGCCTGTAAAATTAAAATAAATCCTAAAAGAGCTACAATGTAATTATTAATTATATTGTAGCTATCTTAGGGTTTATTTTATATGGAACTATTTAGTTTTAATAGGAATAATTTAGTTAATAATATTATTTTTTTTAATTTTTATTTAAATAATATTTAAGTTAGGGGGGTGTTCGGGTTAGGGTTAGACTTAGGTTTAGGGGTTAATAACTTTATTATTGTGGCGGCGACGTTGGCGGCAGCAGATTAGGGGTTAATACATTTAATAGGCTATGTGGGCTAATACTAGAATAAGTTAATTGTGGTGTGGGCTATGGCGGTTTAGGGGTTAATACAGTTTATTAGTTATTGCGGTGGGGGATTGCGGTTGCGGTTGACAGGTAGATAGACATTGCACATGCGTTAGGTGTTAGTTTATTTTTCAAGGCATTTTCGGGAGTTACGGTGCTCCCATACTCAGCGCAAGGCCTGCTACGGCTGCCTTTTATGGCGAGGTAAAAATGGAGTAAGATTTCTCCATTTTCGCCACGTAAGGCCTTGCGCTGGATATTGGATACCGATTTACGACGCAGTCCCATGTTAGCCTATGGGAGTAAAAATTGCGAGCGACAGGTGAAATATACGGCCGTAACTTGTATGCTACGCAGTATATGTAATACCAAAATTGCACAAAATCTGTCGTCGCCGGCTTTTGCGGGCGACGCTCTATATGTAATGGAGGCCTGGGTTTCTTGGTTTCTCACTAAAATTATTTACATACCGCTTGTGCAATCATGGCACAAATGGTGGTAAAAGCTTCTCAGGGATCCCATGTTCAGAAATAGCAGACATATATGTCTTTGCCATTGCTTTTTGGTAAAGGCTGCTAATTACAGCTGCGCACCACACTTCTATTATTTCAAGCAGTGAAGGGGTTAATCAGGTAGCTTATAAAGATAATTTTAGCTTTAATGTAGAGATTACCCTCCCAACTTAAACTTTCTACCCCTGTTCTCTACCTGATCCATCCCAAACAGGTCTCTTTCCTCCCTCAGCCCCCACTGGTCACCCCTATCTTAGGTACTGGCAGACAGTCTGCCAATGTGAAAATTTGAGGCATTTTTGTTTAATTCAAATTAAATATTTTTTTTATATGTTTTAATATTTTCTGCAGTGTAGGATCTCCCCTAACCCTCCAACCTCCCTTATCCCTCTTAAAGAGCTCTCTAACCCTGCCCTCTCTTACTAGTGCCCACCATCGTAGCTACTGGCAGCTGTCTGTCAATTCCTGAAAAACATTTTGTTTTTGTGTAGTGTATTGGACCCCCCACACCCCTACCCCACATTTTTTATATAGCGTAGCGCCCCTTCCCCTTTCTTTTTTATTTTTTTATTGTAGTGTCCTCCCACTTATGCCGCCTCCCTCATCCCTCCACTGCTGGACCAACAATCCACCTCCTGCACCTCATGCCAGCACCAGCAGAACACTGTGTGTGTCACCATCTACAATGATCTGGCATCTGCCCTCATATGGATCTCGGAGCACCGATCTCGCTCTGGTTGCATATGTTTGCAGATGCTTTGAGCTCAGGAACTCCACCTCATGGCTGGACCTTAACAGCTGAGACCTGGGTAATGCTTGCTGATTGGTGGCCAGATGTAGTCAAGTGTTACACAGGTGCTGAACCAAAAATGGTCCGGCTCCTAAGCTTACATCTCTGCCTTTTCAAATAAAGATACTATGAGAACAAAGAAAAAATGATAATAGTAGTAAATTAGAAAGTTGCTTAAACCTGCATGCTCTATCTGAATCATGAAAGAAAAGAAATTGGGTTTCATATCCTTTTAAACTGATAAGGGAAAATAACATGACTGTGTTTGCACACGCCAGATGCACCCGCCCTTGATAGTTCCAGGACAAGCATCCTGATTGGATCCTTAAAGTCTCTTTAAAACGATATGTGGCTATTGGCGACATTTTGATGTAAACTATCTTTCTTTTTTACATAGAGATGTTTAGTTGATATTTTCTAATCATTTTTTTACAGCTATGACTGCTGTATCACTTTTAAGTGCTTCAACATCTGGGTATCATGTTCCTTTAAATAAAAAAAAAAATTTCATGTGTGTTTTTATGTTTTATGTGTTTTTATTTATTTATTGTGAGTGATAATGATTTATTTCATGTTTCAAAAAGCAAAACATTTTACAGCTGTATTTTGGATTGCACTGCCTGCACTATTCAAAGTATTGAAAGCAGAAACATGTTTTGGATGAGTTAAGATGCTTTCATAACAATATTTACCCATCCACTTAATACCAGATTATAATTTTTTTTTCTTTGTGCCAGACAGAGCGAAAGACAGATAACACACCTAGCGTTATTGATTGTCATCTAAATATATTATAGGCCTAATTTGTTTCCTTATATTATTAATTGCAATAAATAAAGCAAATAAAATAAATCATTTTAAATTACTAAATGTAGATTAATTATGTATTCCTTTGAATTAGTAGAAGTATGGGTTACAAAAAGCAAATCTACTAATTTACAATAGAACAACTGGACACTTAACTATTTATTGTTTAGTGATCATTAAACTTGAACATATTTTCCACACACATCATTTGTCTCATTTCACCCAGTAAAAATTACAGACAACCCTTCTTTTGGAAAAGTAATTTAAGCTCAATTAGATAAGGAAGGACTTTCAGTAACATACGTTACTCATCCTCAACGTTTAATTATGGCCACAGATCTGCATTTGCTGCCAAAATAAACTATTTTGCAATTACTCTGAACACTTTAGTAACACTTCGATAAGGGTTTTTAGAAATCTTCAAAGCAGCTATGTATATTGCAGATTTGCGAAGTTCCAGCAATGCTATCTTTTCTGAATGTTTGGAACCTTTTCCTTAAATACAACATCTATTATCTGTTTGTATTATGATATGTTGGCTAATTATATTAGGATTATTCCTTTTAAGTCAAGATGACTTGCATGTAGTTGACTGTAATAAGAACAGGATGTTTAAATTGCTAGATCATTTGTATGAAGACTAAAAATAAAATGTAAAAAAAAAGAAAACTGTTAAAGGACATCTGAAATCAAAATTTGCATCCTCCTATTTGTTAGAACAAAAAAAAAAGAACATAAGAACCTCTTGCTTTTGTATAAAAATTGTGTTTAGTCCAACAAACCTCACAGAGGGCAAAAAGTAAATTCTGTAAACTGCAAATGCAGCATTTTACAGCTATCTTACAGTTTTTTTCCTCGCTTCTCTTGAGGGTGTGAGACAACGCTTAAAGGGACAGTCAACTCCAAAAATGTTATAGTTTAAAAAGATAGATAATCCATTTATTACCCATTTCCCAGTTTTGCACAACCAACACTGTTATATTAATATACGTTTAACCTCTATGATAGCCTTGTATCTAAGCCTCTTTTGACAGCCCACTGATCACATGACTTTTTATTTATTATCTATTGACTTGCATTTTAGCCAATTCGTGCTGTGTCATCCACAACCCACAGGCATGAGCACAATGTTATCTATATGGCCCACATGAACTAGCAGTCTCCTGTTGTGAAAAGTAAATAAAAAAGCATGCGATAAGAGTCTGTCTGTAGTGGCTTACAAACAGGCAGAAATTTAGAGGTTTAAATGTTATAAAATATATTAATATAACAATGATGGTTGTGCAAAGTGGGGAATAAGTAATAAAGGCAATATCTATCTTTTTAATCATTAACAATTTTGGTGTTGACCATCCCTTTAATTTTTACACAAAAGTAAAAGGTGTTTAATGACCCTTTAAATGTTTATGTAAAGATTTTTTTACAATATTTAACAAAAAACATAAACCTTATTCGTGCAATATCTTTTAGGTTTTACATATTTCAGATGACCATGATTAATTTTAAAATATTTAAATTTTCGAAGCAAACAAATGATATCTTTACATGCTATGGGTGAGATTACATATACGGTGCAGGCTTCAGCACAAGCACTGAAGCCTGCACCGCCCGTAATTTCACCTTGCACATCGGGGTATTACATAAACCCCGTCGGCAGTTCATAAAGTGCTGTAAGTCAGATAAACTAGCAATGTCGAGAAATGAGCGTAAATACAAATTTTTGGAGTCGCCAGTCACTTACGACACTTTAGAAACTGCCGGCTCCTAAGAAAATAAAAAAAAACATAAAATCTCCCATAAAAGTCTAACACACCTCCCAAAAATAAACCCGACACGTAAAAATCCCTATATCCGCCATCAAACCCACATCGGAACTAAGAATAAAAATATTAACCCCTAAACCGACAACCCCCTAACAACGCAATAAGCCTAATTAAACTATTAACCACTTATCCGCAATTCACCCACATCACGATCTACCTAATAAAAGTTTAAACCCCTAAACCGACAACCCCAACATCGCAAACTACCTATTAAAACTATTAACCCCTAATCCGCCATTAACCCACAACATTATAAACCTATTAAACTATTAACCCCTAATCCGCCAAACCCACACAATGCAATAATGCTAATAAATCTATTAACCCCTGAACCGCCAAAGCCTACAAACACAAATAACTAATCACTAAGCCCCCTAACCTAACACCCCCTAAATTAACCCTATTACATAAATTAAAATAAAACTAAATTATAATTAAAATTAAAAAACCTAACATTACTTTAAAAATAAAAAATACTAAGGCTAAAATTACAGAAAATAAAAAAAGCTAAAATTACAGAAAATAAAAAAAGCTTAACATTACAGAAAATAAAAAACAAAATTATGAAAAATAAAAAAATTATACATAATCCCTATGAAAATAAAAAAGTTTCCCCAAAATAAAAACATCCCCTAATCTAAGAATAAACTACCAATAACCCTTAAAGGGACATTAAACACTTTGAGATGGCAATATAAAATGATAAATTGTATATAATAAAACAACTCTGCCATATACTTTCATTATTTATTTTGTCCTCTTTGCCTGTAATTCCATTCTGAAATTGTGAGCTTTTCAGTTCCTGTTAGAAATGGAAGTGCAGAACACTGTTAAATCCAGCACAACCATTGGCTGCACACTCTAGTGACCTATTTATAACTGACCCTAATTGGCCACAGCAGAGAAGGTAACACAAGTTACAACATGGCAGCTCCCACTGTTTTATAGACACTAAAACTTTACACTTATTTTGTCACTTTTTAAACAACTAATGAAACTTTAAAAAATACATCTACATGTTAGTCATGGACTAATCTTTTCTTTGAATGCATCATTCTATCTAGCATGTATTTAGTGTTTAATGTCCCTTTAAGAGGGCCTTTTGTAGGGCAGTGCCGCCCTAAGTTAAACAGCTCTTTTCCTTAAAAAAAATACTAAGTCCCCCCTAAAAGTAAAACCCCCCACCCACTAAACCCCCCAAAATATAAAAACCTAACACTAAAAAACCTAAACTACCCATTGCCCCTAAAGGGGCATTTGTATGGGCATTGCTCTTAAAAAGCTATTCAGCTCTTTTACTGCCCTTAAAAGGGCATTCAGCTCTTTTAAGAGTGCCCATAACCCCAATCTAAAAATTTATTTATTTTTTTTAAAGAAAAGCCTAACTCTCACCCCCAGATAGGTACTCACGGTTCCTGAAGTCCGGCGGTGATGTCTTCTTCCAAGCGGCGACCCGTTCCTGAAGTCCGGCAGTGAAGTCTTCTTCGGTCTTCTTCCACGCAGCGACCTCTTCTATCTTCATCCAGGACCGCAGAACTGTAGATCAGTGACTGCAGAACTGAAGACAGGTGAGCACGGAGCCATGGATCGTGGAGGATCCTCTTAGTACGATTGCTGCCGTACACTGAATAGTAAATTCAAGGTACGCGATTAAAAATGCCGTCCCTTGAATTCCTATTGGATGATTTGATTCTTCAAATTCAAATCAGCCAATAGGATGAGAGCTACTGAAATCTTATTGGCTGATTTGAACAGCCAATAGGATTTCAGTAGCTCTCATCCTATTCCCTTATTTGAATTTGAAGAATCAAATTAGTCAATAGAAATTCAAGGGATGCCATTTTAATCGCGTACCTTGAATTTACTATTCAGTGTATTGCAGCGATCGTATAAAGAGGATCCTCCACACTCCATGGCTCCGCAGTTGTCGGTCTTCAGTTCCGCGGTCCTGGATGAAGATAGAAGAGGTCACCACTTGGAATAAGACTTCACCGCCAGACTTCAGGAACCAGTCGCCGCTTGGAAGAAGACTTCACCACCAGACTTCAGGAACCGTGAATACCTATCTGGGGGTTAGAGTTAGGCATTTCTTTAAAAAATTTTATTTTTTATTTTTTATATTAGGGTTATGGGCACTCTTAAAATAGCTGAATGCCCTTTTAAGGGCAGTAAAATAGCTGAATGCCCTTTTAAGGGCAATGCCCATACAAATGCCCCTGTAGGGGCAATGGGTAGTTTAGGTTTTTTAGTGTTAGGTTTTTTATTTTGGGGGGTTTGATGGGTGGGGGGTTTTACTTTTAGAGGGGGGACTTAGTATTTATTTTTAAGGAAAAGAGCTGTTTAACTTAGGGCACTGCCCTACAAAAGGCCCTTTTAAGGGCTATTGGTAGTTTATTCTTAGATTAGATTTTTATTTTCATAGGGATTAGGTATATTTTTTTTTATTTTTGAAAATTTTGTTTTTTATTTTCTGTAATGTTAGACTTTTTTGTTTTCGGTAATTTTAGCTTAATTTAAACTTTGTTATTTTTAAATTTTAAAGTAATGTTATGTTTTTTATTATAATTGTAATATTGTTTTATTTTAATTTATGTAATGGGGTTAATTTAGGGGGTGTTAGTGTTAGTGATGAGTTATTTGCGTTGGGGGCTTTGGCGGTTTAGGGGTTAATAGATTTATTAGCATCATTATACTGAGTGGGTTTGGCGGATTAGGGTTTATACTTTAATAGGTTTATTGCGTTGTAGGTTGACGGATTAGGGGTTAACAGTTTTAATAAGTAGTTTGCGATGTTGGGGTTGGCGGATTTAGGGGTTGAAACTTTTATTAGGTAGTTTGCAATGTGGATGAATTGCGGATTATGGGTTAATAGTTTATTTAGGCATATTGCATTGTTAGGGGTTGTCGGTTTAGGGGTTAATACATTTATTTTTAGTTCTGATGTGGGTTCATGATGGATTAGGGGGTAATTTACTTTATTATTTATTGCAGTGGGGGATTGTGGTTGAAAGGTATAGATATTGCGCATGCGTTAGGTGTTAGTTATTTTCAGGGAGTTACGGTGCTCACATACTCAGCGCAAGGCTTGCTGCGTCTGCCTATGTGTGGCGAGGTGAAAATGGAGTAAAATTCTCAATTTTCGCCATGCATGTCCTTGCACTGAATTTGTGATACCGATTTGCGACGTGGTTCTATGTTAGCTTATGGGAGTAAAAATAGCGGCCGACGGGTGAAATTTACGTGCCGCATTTATATGCAGCGCCGTATATGTAATACCAAAATTGCATAAAACTGTCGGCGGCAGCTTTTGCGGGCGACGCCACATATGTAATGGAGCCCTATATGTCTTTGTTAAAAGCGAATAATTTTCCCTAATTCCTCAATGCTTTTGCTGGTCTTTCAAGTAAAGAATTTTTTTCATGGTTTTCAAATTTAAGACAAAAGAAAATATTATTTTTTTCTCATAGACTTTTCATTTAAATTTGCAATGTAAAAACCGGATTAGTGTTGAAACTTCATAGTAACAGTATTCCATTATAGTTTTTTACAATATTTTTGGATTTTTCTAATTAAAAAGCTTTTAAAACTTGAAACCCCCTTTTGTCCTCTTTCAAGCTGCATATCTTTGCAGTTGGCATAATTCATGTTAAACATGTTAAACCTTTTTTTTCCTATAAAATACAATTTTGTAAAAGTTGTTTGTTTTTGTTGTGAAACTAATAGAAAGAGCATGTTTGTGTAATACTACTGGGTCCATAGAACAGAAGCTCACAGGCTAAACTCCTACATCTTGCTTGCCGAACAGTAACATGTCCTTTTTTCTTTTTTTTTTATTAAATAAAAAGGATTTATGGAAATCAAAAAGAAGGTACTGCGGAATTGGAATACGGGTAGGAGTAAAATGTATTTATTTTATATTATTGTTGTTATTTTTTGTGTTTGTTGGAAACCAACATTAGACTGATATTTACATGCTGCCCCCAACATATGCAGAAATGTTCGTTTACAATCTTTATTTACAATTTTAAATTGTTTTCCAATTCACTTCGATTATCTAAATGTGCATACTCTTTTTATTTGTACACTTTCTTAGGCACCAGCTCCTACTGAGCATGTGCAAGATTCACAGGATATACGTATATGTATTTTGTGATTGGCTGATGGCTGTCACATGATGCATTAGGAAGAAAAAATGAACTAACTTTGTCAAAACAAAATCTACTACTCATTTGCTAATTTGAAATTCAAACTAGGTGCTTCTGCATTGTATTTTTATTATGTATTTGTTTATTATGCTATTCTACTGTGTGGCCCTTTAACTTGGAGATACTTACCCTTCTCTAACAACAGAAGTATCAGATGCTCATTCTTTAAATTAACAATTTTACCTATCCTTGTTTCATGTCTTAGATGTTGTTCTTTCATATGCATGATATATTCTTATAGCGGAGATGTGATAGGGACTAATACCATCTATTCAGGATATGGTTGACCTGATCACAATTAGCCATTTTCATTGTTTATCCGCTGCACCCTTTACTTCTTAAACGGGGAGAGTCCACAGCTGCATTCATTACTTTTGGGAATTCAGAACCTGACCACCAGGAGGAGGCAAAAACACCCCAGCCAAAGGCTTAAATACCTCCTCCACTTCCCTCATCCCCCAGTCATTCTTTGCCTTTCGTCACAGGAGGTTGGCAGACAAGTGTCGGAAGATTAAAGTCTCTTATGGAGGGTAGTACTCTTCGAAAATGGGACTGGAGTTTTAAGTAATCCTGTCAGCCTCTCAGTGAGAGCATGGATGAAGATTAGAATCTGGAGATGCAGGGAGAGTCTTTCTGCAAAACCATCCCAACTCATGTTAACAGCTCCTTCACAATCATCGTTGACGAGTTTCGCTGAATGCTTTCTTCACTCAAGTCTATGTCAGAAGCAAGGCTACTATCTGTCACACTTGAAGGGCCGTGTTCCTGTTCCACGGCATAGATTCTGGTAAGATTGCTTCATTTTACTTCGATGTGTGAGTGTAATGTGAACGAAGATGTCAGGGTCTCAGTGGGACTCCTTTATCTTTATGGAATCAAGGGTTAATATCTCCTGATGGGGGTTATTGAACAGGGGGGACATTAATCATGTTTGTTATGTGATTCTGTCTTCTAATGTGTAGTTATGCTTGCGCTCGTGGCTATATCGGAACATAACTGCCTTTTTTTGCTAGGCTACACAGCTCTTGTGGCCTTGGCGCGCTTTTCTCTGGCCTGCACGGTGTACCTTGTGACTAGGCGTGGTCACGTTCTGCACTCTATTTCTGTATTCCTGACCACGTGGCAACAGAGAGAGTCTGTTTCGCTAGTTGTCTGGGTCACAGGAGGTGGTGAGTGCCCCAGCCATTGGGGGTGTAAGGTGCCATTTTTATTTTATTTTTTCTTCTATCCATAATTTCTATTCATGTTATGGAGGATTCTGATTTTTTGGGAAACTGATGTCTCTGATTTAGATTCTACTTCTTGCGAAGAGTATGAGATGGCCCGGGTAATCCATGACCATCAGTTATGTTCCGAATGCCGCTTTAGAGTGCTCTCTTCTCCCACAACAGGGACCTTAGAGTCCGCCGAGCCATCCGCTCCTGGGGATCCCACATCCCGCGAGGCGTGTGCCCTAGAACCTCTACTAGCTAGCAAGCAGGTGTCTCTAATGTTGTTACCCCTTCTCCGGAAGGCGACTTGTTTCCTCTAGAGGTCACGGTACAGTTCTGCATGGCCATATCTATGGCGTTGGCACTTTTACATCTTCCTGGGAGGGAGGTGTTGATGAGATACTGTCCATGTTCTGTTAACCAGGGCTTGTCAGGCATGGAATCATCTGGGTCAGATCAGCTATCTTGGGAAGAGGTTTCCTCTGAAGCTTCAGAGGCCCAACCCTCAGGGTCGGGGTTGTCAGTTGCCCCAGCGGAGGTAAGTTTTGCTTTTCGTTATAGACTGGTGTGCCTTCGTGTCCTGCTGTGGCATGTTTTGGTGGTGCTGGAGGATCCCAATCCTAATGGGTTGAGGGATCCTCTGTCTTCTGTACCAGACAGAAAGCTGGCTTAGACATGGGGGGATAAAGTTAATCTCCTTGTCGTCTCCAATTTACTTTCTTTTTGGGGTATCTTATTCCAATCCTGAGCTTCGGAGAATGGGGTCTCTGATTGGCTGTTCCTGTTAGTGTGCCCATTCTTCTTGGGCGTTCACCTGCGGGTGCTGCCCTCTTTTTCTTTGATCCAGTAGGATGTATTTATTTCTTTTTGTGGAATCAAGGGTTAATATCTCCTGAGGGGGGTTATTGAACAGGGGGGACATTAATCATGTTTGTTATGTGATTCTGTCTTCTAATGTGTAGTTATGCTTGTGCTCGTGGCTATATCGGAACATAACTGCCTTTTTTTGCTAGGCTACGCAGCTCTTGTGGCCTTGGCGCGCTTTTCTTTGGCCTGCACGGTGTATCTTGTGACTAGGCGTGGTCACGTTCTGCACTCTATTTCCGTATTCCTGACCACGTGGCAACAGAGAGAGTCTGTTTCGCTAACTGTCTGGGTCGCAGGAGGTGGTGAGTGCCCCAGGAATTGGGGGTGTAAGGTGCCATTTTTATTTTATTTTTTCTTCTATCCATAATTTCTATTCATGTTATGGAGGATTCTGATTTTTTGGGAAACTGATGTCTCTGATTTAGATTCTACTTCTTGCGAAGAGTAGGAGATGGCCCGGGTAATCCATGACCATCAGTTATGTTCCGAATGCCGCTTTAGAGTGCTCTATTCTCCCACAACAGGGACCTTAGAGTCCGCCAAGCCATCCGCTCCTGGGGATCCCACATCCCGCGAGGCGTGTGCCCTAGAACCTCCCCTAGCTAGCAAGCAGGTGTCTCTAATGTCGTTACCCCTTCTCCGGAAGGCGACTTGTTTCCTCTAGAGGTCACGGCACAGTTCTGCATGGCCATATCTATGGCGTTGGCACTTTTACATCTTCCTGAGAGGGAGGTGTTGATGAGATACTGTCCATGTTCTGTTAACCAGGGCTTGTCAGGCATGGAATCATCTGGGTCAGATCAGCCATCTTAGGAAGAGGTTTCCTCTGAAGCTTCAGAGGCCCAACCCTCAGGGTCGGGGTCGTCAGTTGCCCTGGCGGAGGTACGTTTTGCTTTTCGTTATAGACTGGTGCGCCTTCTTGTCCTGCTGTGGCATGTTTTGGTGGTACTGGAGGATCCCAATCCTAATGGGTTGAGGGATCCTCTGTCTTCTGAACCATGACAGAAAGCTGGCTTAGACATGGGGGGATAAAGTTAATCTCCTTGTCGTCTCCAATTTACTTTCTTTTTGGGGTATCTTATTCCAATCCTGAGCTTCGGAGAATGGGGTCTCTGATTGGCTGTTCCTGTTAGTGTGCCCATTCTTCTTGGGCGTTCACCTGCGGGTGCTGCCCTCTTTTTCTTTGATCCAGTAGGATGTATTTATTTATTTTTGAGAAGCTCATGTCTGTTTTAATTTTTCCATTGGGAAACATTTCTTTTCTGGAATTTGATACTAGCGATTTTGTGGTCGCTTGAGCACTTCCGCGGAATTTGCATGTTAAGGTGTTAGTACATTGTTATGTCTATAGTTCCTTTTGTCAATTACTATTGGGGTTTCGATTTTTCTGTGACCTGGGTCAGTTCTGAATGTTGTATTTAGCAGGCTGGTCCTGGTCTGGCACTATTTTCTGTTCCTTAAAGGGACAGTTCACCCAAAAAATGTCTCCCCTTTAAATTATTCCCAATAATCCTTTTTACCTGCTAGAGTGTATTAAATTGGTTACAAGTAGCTTTGTTACTCCTATTTCAGCATTTAAAATAGCTGATTTAGCCTGTGGTATAGCCACCTATACTGAAAGTTTTGATACTGGAGTATAGGCTATTGAATAGCCTATGTAAACACAGCCAGCAGAAGAAGTTACACTTTCAGTGGGATGCAGGATAGTTAAATAATAAAATTAAAATTGTCCATTGTTCTCTCTATGTAGTGAGCTTTGGTGTTCCAGCCAAATAAAAGATAAGGAAGCAAGTCTGTGTACACAAAGTTATAACATAATGAGATATGATATCACCTTTAAGTTCAACCCATTGTAATAGGCTGTGGTTTCAAAGCACAAAACCAGCTACTTTATATACACATACAAGCATGAAAATGCAATTTCTCAAATATTTTATACTCTGCAGTTGGTATAACACGTCATTTAAAATACATTAATAGAAAACAATTTTACAGTGTACTGTCCCTTTAAAGGGACACTGTACCCAAAAATTTTATTTCGTGATTCAGATTGAGTATGAAATTTAAAAAAAAAATTCGAATTTACTCCTATTATCAAATTTTCTTCTTTCTCCTGGTATCTTTATTTGAAATGCAAGAATGTAAGTTTAGATGCCGGCCTATTTTTGGTGAACAACCTGGGTTGTCCTTGCTGATTGGTGGATAAATTCATCCACCAATAAAAAAAAGTGCTGTCCAGAGTACTGAAACCAAAAAAAAGCTTAGATGCCTTCTTTTTCAAATAATGATAGCAAGAGAACGAAGAAAAATTGATAATAGGAGTAAATTAGAAAGTTGCTTAAAATTGCATGCTCGTTCTGAATTACAAAAGAAAAAAATTGGGTTCAGTGTCCCTTTAAGGTCTATATCATCCACGTGGTGCCGGTATAACTGGCTGTCCTGGTTGGGTGGTGAGTTGCTTTCTCGGATGAGGAGTTTGTTATACTCTAGATTCTCTTTAGATCGAATAGAGTTTTCACCTTTACTAAAGATTTCCGTGGAGAGGAAATGAGTTTTCAAAAAATATTTGCCCCTTGCTGGGCTAAAACATTGAGAGGAGGCCTTTCGTTCTTAGACGTCAGGCTGGTTCTCATTTCTTCTTTTGGGTGGAGCATCAGAGGAATTGTACTCACACCTCATTGTCCTGTTCCTGATTGTTGGTGGGGTTCCAGAAGCGGATCCTGCTAAAGATTACTCTGAGGGTTCCAGAGGCCTTTGGCCTCGGAGATAGGGTTTTCCATTCCCAATGGGACTGGAGGTTTAGATGACTCCTTAGACATTTGGGGAAACAGGTTGAGGCGATTTTTATCTCCTCTATGGTATTCTTACTGGATGTATTGTTTGAGGCCTTGATAACTCTTCCTTAAGGGGTTGAGACGTCTTTGGCTTCTTTTTCCCCTCTTGGGGCTGGTTGAGGGTCATCTGTTCAGGAAGTTCGGACATTTATGCCCTTTTTCTTCCTCCTACTTTTCTCATCTGCTCCCATGTTTTGGGGGCTCTGGAGAATGCGTTTGTCTCCGTTGTTTCCTTGAGCTGCACTTACTTAAGATGTCTTGGTTTTATCTGACGCTTGCCTGGAATTGTGAGGCTCGTCCATCATTAATTCCTTGAGCTGTGGGGGTTTCCGGGAGATTAATCCTGAAGGAATTGTTTGCAGACTAATTTTTCTTCTCTATCTTTAAGGTGTGATCCCTCAAGCCTTTAGGAGATTTGCTCTCTGTCTCTGGGATGCTTACTAAATGTACAGTGTCCATTGACCTTTGGATGTGGCTGTGGTTGCATCTCCTTGGGTACAGGTTCTCTGTATGAGGTATCCCTATAGTTCCTCAGGGGTTACTACCTTGTAGCCAGCTCTAGTTTCCAGATGTCCCGTTTTCTGGACATGTTCTTGTCTTGGATATCTGACCGTATCTCTTAGATGGGTCTTGGGCAATCAGTCCTTCCAGTTCTGAGACTTCCACTCACCCTTTTCAGAGGGTTTTGTTTTTTCTCTTACTTAAAACTTGGAAATAGCCTGATGGGTGGTTTAGCTGCTTAGCAAGCGGGAGATTGCAGTCGCAATCTGTTGCAACTATTTGCGCCTTAAAAGTGTGCTCAATGGCTGTTTGATTTTTATTGGGCCGGCTGTTGCAGCCGGATGATTCCTCTACAATCGGTATTGCCTTTGCCATTTGTCTTCTGCTGCACACTCCATGCCTGTGAGCGGGTGAGCGGTTATATTTGGCTTTCTCCTCCCATTAGGTGTCCTCTATAGCTTGGGTATTGTTTTCCCAAAAGTAATGAATGCAGCTGTGGACTCTCCCCGTTTAAGAAGAAAAACTTAAATTATGCTTACCTGATCATTTTCTTTTTTTCTGACGGGGAGAGTCCACAGCTCCCCGCCCACGTTGTTATATGGGGCGGCTGTTTATTTTTTATTCTTCTGGCACCTTTTTCACCCTGATATTTCTCCTACTGTTCCTTGTTCCCTTGGCAGAATGACTGGAGGATGAGGGAAGTGAGGGAGGTATTTAAGCCTTTGGCTGGGGTGTCTTTGCCTCCTATTGGTTGCCAGGTTCTGAATTCCCAAAAGTAATGAATGCAGCTGTGGACTCTCCCCCTCAGAAGAAAAGAAAATGATCAGGTAAGCATAATTTAAGTTTTTTATTATTGGTGGAAAATGGACCTATATTTAACATGTGACAGTGCTCTTTGGCTGATCACAATCCAAATTCTCGATAATTAAAGGGACAGTAAAGTCAAAATTAAATGTTCATGAATCACATAGAGCATGCAATTTTATTTCCAACTTACTTCTATTATATAATTTGCTTCATTCTCTTAATATCCTTTGTTGAAACACATTCCTAGGTAGGCTCAGGAGCAGCAGTGCACTACTGGAAGCTAGCTGCTGATTGGTGACTGCACATATATACCTTCTGTCATTGGCTCACCAGATGTGATCAGCTTGTTCCTAGTAGTGCATTGCTGTTTATCCAACAATGGATACCAAGAAAATGAAGCAAATTTGATAACAGATGTAAACTGGAAAGTTATTTACAATGTAATGCTTTATCTTTATTATCATTAAATTAAAAAATGTGTTTTTCATGTTCCTAAAATTACACATTTTCTGGGCAATTTTTCACTTATTGAAAATGTCCCCTGTTTAAATCCCCTAAAAAACGTACACACAAATTGCCAACTATATATTATCATTATACTTTCCTTAGGATACAGTACATACTATGCTCTAAGCTGGATCTGTATCAGAAATGCTAAAGCAAACTTGCTTATATTAATTAAAGGGTAGGAAACACAAATTATTTATTTCATGATTCAGATAGAGCATTCTGTCCCTTTTATTCAAGTGTTTCCTCATCAAAGAATGAACCTTCTTTAATTTGTGCATTTCTGTGAATTAATTTTCAAAGTATGAAGAGAAGTTTCACTTGGAGAGAAAGCTTAAACTGTAGGTATTATAGCTCCCCTAATCTTACACTGTAGTCATTTAGTTGACATGATATTAATACTAGTTCTGCTATTGTGCTGCCAGCGTTTAGGTTTTAACATTATGCCCAAGTCTAATATTACTGGTTTTATATCTTTAAGAGCTGTATTCATTTTGTTTAGGATTTTGTTGGCTAGTAAAATAGGAGGCATGGGTTTTTAACATAAATATTATCATTTAATACTTTAATCCTTTTAATATCTATGATCTAAGAAACTTTGAAGAAATTCACTTTAGACCAGGAACACAGCCAAATCTTAGGATATGAATTCTGAAAAGAAATTAAATACTTAAAAGCAAGAAAAAATGTAATTGATTTGTGTTCCAATTGATGTATGACTAACTTGTGACTTATGGAAATGCAAACAGTTGTCAATATACATTTGCATGTAATGTTTGTGTATGTATGTAATATTTTAGTTAAACAAGGGAGGGTTCAAATGTTGATACAAAGTACTATATACTGCAGCATATCAAAATATCTAAAAGTACCCATAAATAATGATAGTGTGTTCCAATAGATGTGAGAAACATAATCAATATTCATTCAAAGTACATCCATATGCTTAATGACTTAAAAATGAGGCAGCTGACTTAAACATATCACATCAACATTTAAAGAAGGAAGATGTATTTCCTTCAGCTCACCAGAGTAAGTGCTCTGTTATGTTCTAGCTACTCTTTTATTCTGTTATGTGCATGGTGAAAAAAACAACAACATCCAATCACTATCTTTAGTGCTGAGTTCACATTCAGCTATATTACGAGTTTTTAGCGCTATAGGGATTTTAACGACCGCCACAAAAGCAGCGTTATTTCACCTCCCTATAGCGCTGGTATTACGAGATTTAAAAAAGCAAAATGGTTGTGTTGAGCTCAATACTGCACCGAAAACAAGCGATGCTTTGACGTGCTCATGCACAATTTCCCCATAGACATCAATGGGGAGAGCCGGCAAAAAAAAAGCTGTGATCGCGGAATGAAAAGCTCCGTAACGCAGCCCCATTGATGTCTATGGGGAAATAAAAAGTTATGTTTAAACCTAGCACCCTAACATAAACACCTCTAATCTGCCACCCACAACATCGCCGCCACCTACATACAATTATTAACCCCTAATCTGCCGCCCCCAACATCGCCACCACCTACATACAGTTATTAACCCCTAATCTGCCAGCCCCAACATCGCCGCCACGTACATACAGTTATTAACCCCTAATCTGCCTCCCCCAACATCGCAACCGCCTACATACAGTTATTAACCCCTAATCTGCCGCCTACATCGCCGCCACCTACATAAATCTATTAACCCCTAATCTGCCCCTCCCGATGTCGCCGCCACTATACTAAAGTTATTAACCCCTAAACCTCTGGCCTCCCACATCTCTACCACTAATAAATCCATTAACCCCTAACCCTAACGTAACCCTAACCCTAACGTAACCCTAAGCCTAACACCCCGTAACGTTAACATAATTAAAATACAGCTAAACTAAAGTTACAATTATTAACTAAATAATACCTATTTTAAACTAAATACAAACTTACCTGTAAAATAATACCTAAGTAGCTACAATATAACTAATAGTTATATTGTAGCTAGCTTAGGTAGTAAATAGTTATTAACTATTTACTAACTACCTAGTTAAAATAAATACAAACTTACTTGTGAAATAAAACCTAACCT
Source organism: Bombina bombina (assembly GCF_027579735.1). Taxonomy (NCBI): domain Eukaryota; kingdom Metazoa; phylum Chordata; class Amphibia; order Anura; family Bombinatoridae; genus Bombina; species Bombina bombina. The sequence continues at coordinate 233,717,665 of NC_069503.1, read as the reverse complement.
GTCTTACACTAAAACCTAACATTACAAAAAAAAATAAACACTAAAATTACTACAAATAAAATAGCTAAATTACATAAAAAGCAAACACTAAATTACAAAAAATAAGAAACAAATTATCAAAAATAAAAAAGAATTACACCTAATCTAATAGCCCTATCAAAATAAAAAAGCCCCCCCCCCCCCCAAATGAAAAAACCCTAGTCTACAATAAACTACCAATGGCCCTTAAAAGGGCCTTTTGTGGGGCATTAGCACAATAATCCTATTGGCTGATTGAAATTTTTTAGCCAATAGGAATGCAGGGGACGCCACTTTGGATGAAGTCACTTGCATTGATGTTCCAGTGTACGGCGGAGACCGTATGAAGAGGATGCTCCACGCCGAATGTCTTCAAGATAGACTTGCTCCACGCCAGATGGATGAAGATAGAAGATGCCGTCTGGATGAAGACTTCTTGCCTCCTGGATGAGGACTTCGCCGGCTGGATGAAGATAGAAGTGGCCGCCTGGATGAAGACTTCTTGCCACATGGATGATGACTTCGCCGGCTTTAAGGAACCTTCAAGCGGGACTTCAAGAACTGTAAGTGGATCGTTGGGGGTTAGTGTTAGGTTTTTAAAGGTTTTTGTTGGGTGGGTTTTATTTTTAGTTTAGTTTCTGGGCATGTAAAAGAGCTAAATGCCCTTTTAAGGGCAATGTCCATACAAATGCCCTTTTCAGGACAATGGGGAGCTTAGGTTTTTTTAGATAGTTATTTTAGTTGAGGGGGTTGGTTGTGGGGGTGGTGGGTTTTACTGTAGGGGGGGTGTTTGTATTTTTTTTTACATGTAAAATAGCTGTTATCTTTGGGGCAATGCCCCACAAAAGGCCCTTTAAGGGCATTGGTAGTTTATTGTAGGCTCAGGTTTTTTTATTTAGGGGGGGCTTTTTTATTTTGATAGGGCTTTTAGATTAGGTGTAATTCTATTTTATTTTTGATCATTTGTTTCTTATTTTTCGTAATTTAGTGTTTGTTTTGTTTTGTAATTTAGTTATATTTTTGGTAATTAGATACTTTTAATATAAAGTTAGGGGGTCATTAGGTTTAGGGGTTAATAGTTTATTTTAGTATATTTCGTTGTTGGGGGCTTGCGGTTTAGGGATTAATAGGTTTATTATAGTGGCGGTGTGGGCAGACGACAGATTAGGGATTAATAATATTTAAATAGTGTTTGCGATGCGGGAGGGTGAAGGTTTAGGGGTTAATAGGTTTATTATAGTGGCGACGATGTCGGGGAGCGACGGAATAGGGGTTAATACATTTTAATAGTGGCTGCGATGTTGGGAGTGGCAGATTAGGGGTTAATAAATTTATTATAGTGTTTGCAATGCAGGAGGGCCTTGGTTTAGGGGTTAATAGGTAGTTTATGGGTGTCAGTGTACTTTTTAACACTTTAGTTATTAGTTTTATGGTACAGCTTTGTAACGTAAAACTCATAACTACTGACTTTAAGATGGCGGTACGGATATTGTCGGTATAGGGTGTACCGCTCACTTTTTGGCCTCCCAGGCAAACTCGTAATACCGGCTGAAGTTGCGTGACAGGCTAAAAGGTGTGCTGTACACCTATACGGACAAGACTTGTAATAGCAGCGTTAGGGAAAATGAAGCGTTATGGGCCATAACGCTGCATTTTCAATCATATCGCAAAACTCCTAATCTAGGTCACTGTGATTTACTGTGATGATCTAGTGGGTTTTCACCATATTTTTGTGAGATTTCATAGTAAGCTTCCTTAACTTTTTGGCCAAATAGGACGTGTATATATATATATATATGTCATGCGATACGAAGCTCATCATACTGCATAACATATATATATATATGTAGCAGCTGCAGGAAGCTCCAGCAGTCTCAGCTGACAAGTGACAGCCGAGAACTGGTCTCCCTGAGCTGCAGGCATCTGTCTACAATTGGAAACGGAGCACAACCTTTGCTCCAGTTCTATATGAAGGCAGAATCCAGATCATTGTAACGATCATTGCTGCTGTCAACGGGAGATGTGGGAGGGAAATCGGGAGGTGTCGGTGGTCCAGGGGTGGAGGAGGAAGGGTGATGGGAGGGAGTGGGATCCAGATCATTGTAACGATCATTGCTGCTGTCAACGGGAGATGTGGGAGGGAAATCGGGAGGTGTCGGTGGTCCAGGGGTGGAGGAGGAAGGGTGATGGGAGGGAGTGGGATGGGCCAAGTGGGATGGGCCAAGGCTGGCCACCATTAGTGGAAGGGCTAGAGAGCTATTTGGGGAGATCAGGGAGATGAGAGGGTTGAGGAGGATCGCTACACTGCAGAATGATATAACTAACTAGGATGATTGGGATGAGTGTGGATGGGGGACAGGATCTGCTGTTTGGGATGGATCAGGTAGTGGGAGGTAAAGTGTGGGAGGGTAATCTCTACATTACAGCTAAAAATAACCTTACAATCTATCCGATTAACCCCTTCACTGTCTGGAATAATAGAAGCGTGGTGCACAGCTGCAATTAGCTGCATTTTAATTACCGAAAACAATTGCAAAGTCATGTATGTCTGCTATTTCTGAACAAAGGGGATCCCAGAGACACTTTTACAATCATTTGTGCCATTATTGCACAAGCAGTATGTATGTAAATAAATTCAGTGAGAAACCAAAACACCTAGATTACGAATTTTGCGTTAACAGGGGTGCGGTGCTAATGAGCAGTTTATGCTCACCGCTCACTTACAGACAGCGCTGGTATTACAGGTTTTTACAAACCCGGCGTTAACCACAAAAAAGTTAGCGAAGAGCAAAATTTAGCTTCACATCTCACCTCAATACCAGCGCTGCTTACGTTAGTGGTGAGCAGGTAAAACGTGCTTGTGCACGATTTCCCCATAGGAATCAATGGGGGAGAGCCGACTGAAAAAAAAACTAACACCTGCAAAAAAGCAGTGTAAAGCTCCTAACGCAGCCCCATTGATTCCTATGGGGAAATAAAAGTTATGTCTACACCTAACACCCTAACATGAACCCCGAGTCTAAGCACCCCTAATCTTACACTTATTAACCCCTGATCTGCCACTCCGGACACCTCCGCCACCTACATTATACTTATGAACCCCTAATATGCTGCCCCCAACATCGCCGAACCCTACATTATATTTATTAACCCCTAATCTGCCGTCCCCAATGTCGCCGCAACCTAACTACATTTATTAACCCCTAATCTGCTGCCAACGTCGCCACCACTATAATAATGTTATTAACCCCTAAACCTAAGTCTAACCCTAACCCTAACAGTCCCTAACAAATATAATTACAATAAATCTCAATAAAATTACTACAAGTACCTAAATAATTCCTATTTAAAACTAAATACTTACCTATAAAATAAACCCTAAGCTAGCTACAATATAACTAATAGTTACATTGTAGTTACCTTAGGGTTTATTTTTATTTTACAGGCAACTTTGTATTTATTTTAACTAGGTACAATAGTTATTAAATAGTTATTAACTATTTAATAACTACCTAGTTAAAATAAAGACACATTTACCTGTAAAATAAAACCTAACCTAAGTTACAATTACACTTAACACTACACTATAATTAAATTAATTACCTAAACTAAATACAATTAATTACAATTTAAACAAATTATCTAAAGTACGGAAACCCCCCCCCACTAAATTACAGAAAATAATAAAATAATTACAAGATTTTTAAACTAATTACACCTACTCTAATCCCCCGAACAAAATAAAAAGCCCCCCAAAATAAAAAAAAGCCCTACCCTACACTAAATTACAAATAGCCCTTAAAAGGGCCTTTTGCGGGGCATTGCCCCAAAGTAATCAGCTCTTTTACCTGTGAAAAAATACAATTTCCCCCCCAACATTAAAACACACCACCCACACAACCAACCCAACTCTAAAACCCACCCAATCCCCCCTTAAAAAACCTAACACTAACCCCTTGAAGATCACCTACCATGAGACGTCTTCACCCAACCGGGCAGAAGTGGTCCTCCAGACGGGTAGAAGTCTTCATCCAAGCTGGGCAGAAGAGGTCATCCAGACGGCATCTTCTATCTTCATCCATCTGGCGTGGAGCGGCTCCATCTTCAAGACATCCGACGCGGAGCATCCTCTTTATTCGGAGTCTTCTTCATCAATGACGGTTCCTTTAAGTGACGTCATCCAAGATGGCGTCCCTTCAATTCCGATTGGCTGATAGAATTCTATCAGCCAATTGGAATTAAGGTAGGAAAAATCCTATTGGCTGATGCAATCACCCAATATGATTGAAGTTCAATCCTATTGGCTGATCCAATCAGCCAATAGGATTGAGCTCACATTTTATTGGCTGTTCCAATCAGCCATTAGAATGCAAGCTCAATCCTATTGGCTGATTGGATCAGCCAATAGGATTTTTCCTACCTAGAATTCTATCAGCCAATCGGAATTGAAGGGACGCCATCTTGGATGACATCACTTAAAGGAACCGTCATTGTTGAAGAAGACTCCGGGTGAAGAAGATGCTCCGCGCCGGATGTCTTGAAGATGGAGCCGCTCCGCGCCGGATGGATGAAGATAGAAGATGCCGTCTGGATGAAGACTTCTGCCCGTCTGGAGGACCACTTCTGCCCAGTTGAGTGGTCTTCAAGGGGTTAGTGTTAGGTTTTTTCAAGGGGGGATTGGGTGGGTTTTAGAGTAGGGTTGGTTGTGTGGGTGGTGGGTTTTAATGTTGGGGGGGAATTGTATTTTTTTTTACAGGTAAAAGAGCTGATTACTTTGGGGCAATGCCCCGCAAATGGCCCTTTTAAGGGCTATTTGTAATTTAGTGTAGTTAGGTGTTAGTGTAACTTAGGTTAGCTTTTATTTTACAGGTACATTTGTCATTATTTTAACTAGGTAGTTATTAAATAGCCAACGCTATTTTTAACCCTAACGCACAACTCATAATCTAGCCAATTGTTTGTAAAAAAAGTTCACTTTTTTTATATGATCGCATTTAGCGGTGAAATGGTGGCATGAAATATACAGAAATATTAGTTTACAACTGATTCTTGAGGCTTGGTTAAAATTCTGAAAATCAGCACAATGTTATTAAAAATAAGCAAAACTATAAATTGTTACAAAAACACTCCCAGATGGGCTATATAAATAGATAATCTACAAAAATGTATGCAAATAAAAATCTAATGTACAATGTCACATTTAAAAAGGCTATATGGATCACTGTATGTGAAATATAAAAAGTGTCCTAATGTCCTTAGTAGCATTCCTTAATGGGACACTGAACCCAATTTTTTTCATTTGTGATTCAGATAGAGCATGAAATTTTAATCAACTTTCTAATTTACTCCTATTATCAAATTTTCTTCATTTTTTTTGGTATCTTTATTTGAAATGGAAGAATGTAAGTTTAGATGCCGGCCCATTTTTGGTGAACAACCTGGGTTGTCCTTACTGATAAAAAAAGTGCTATCCAGAGTTCTGAACCAAAAAAAAGCTTAGATGCCTTTTTTTCAAATAAAGATAGCAAGAGAATGAAGAAAAATTAATAATAGGAGTAAATTATAAAATTGCTTAAAATTACATGCTCTATCTGAATCACAAAAGAAAAAAATTGGGTTCAGTGTCCCTTTAACAAGATATTTTGATTGCTTCTTTATCTGTCCCATATAATAAAGCACAAATCAAAAAGAAACAGTACCCCAATATCAGATAGACATTGCCAATTATATATTCATGCTTTGAATGTTTAGGTAATTTTGTAATTATTTCTTGCTGATTAGTGCTGTACTATATTGGATGCAAAAAACGGGATCTTGGAATGCTTCTAAGGATATGAAGTAGTTACGAAGTTTACCACAAAAGCCAGCATATAGTACTGCACGTCAGGTAGTATAAGAAGTTAGATTCAATAGTACTGTTCATCACAGAAAAACATGATTCAGTATATATTTTAATCTCCAAATTATCCTTTATTAAATTAGAGGGGACATTGTAAGCGGTACTCTCTCTATAAAAAGTACACAGTACATCTTTAATTGCAAGGTTGGTACAAACTGTTAAATATTATAGCCAGTATCTGTTAGTTCACTCAGTTTCAATTATTAATATGGTAAATGACCTAAGTCAAATAAGAGAACGAAGATAACTAAGTCCATATAGAATTGATAAATGATAAAGCTGAACAGATATGGAAAATGTATCTGGCAGACAGACATTTACCATGCTCTGCTGGTCTCTCCAGCGTAAGTAGTTTTCCTGCATTAGTATATTTTACATATAATATGCTTGACTAATGGATGCCATTTTCATAGACCAAAGAGAAAAAACTGACTGAATTGCTTTCCACACACCTTGCTCTGAATCCAGACAGAATTCAAAATAGAGACAATAAACTGTCAAAGGTGAACATACCCTTTAACCCAACATCAAGACATCACATCTATATTATTGAGCATCATAATAAGGGAGTGTCAGTGATTTACTTAAAGGGACATATATTCTAGTGCTCTAATACTTGCACTATTGACACTTCAACACAAACGGGGTTCAACATATGTAGTTCTAGATTACAAGTGCTCGATATAGCAATATTGCGCCCATGTTAACTAGTGTGCATATTACAAGTTGAAAGTAAGTGCGTACCGCTGACCTCAATCTAAACGTGCTCTTGTCGGGTTATCGCAACTGAAGACTAAGGATGGGTGAATATTTTGCAACATTCGAAATTTGAAACAAATTTTTATAAATGTATCCATTGTAATCGAGTTTATCAAACATTCTAACATTTTCCAATATTGGTATTCAAATTTTAATTAGCATTTGGTAATATTTGTTCAAAAATTCAACTTTTTTATATAAAATTGAATTTTAAAAAGCTGATTTGAAATAAAGCAAATACATTTCAATTTAAAATGTTCATACTATATTCAATATACACTTTTGAAATTTGAAAGTGCATATTTGAAATATTATGAACATTCGAAATTGAAAGTCACATTTGAATTTGAAAGCAGCATTTGATTCAAAAGCAAAATGTGAAATCGAAAGCAATATTTTTTAAAGAATTTTAATTCTTATCAATATTGGATTGTGTAAAACATATATCCAAAGGAGTATTCATTCCACCATTCGAATTACGATTTAGCCACATCCCTACTGAAGACCTACTGTAAAGGGTTAGGACTAAATATGTATGTATGTATATATATATATATATATATATATATATATATATATGTTTATATTTGTATACATGCATATTTATGTATTTATATATATATATATATATATATATATATATATATATATATATATATATATATGTTTATATTTGTATACATGCATATTTATGTATTTATATATATATATATATATATATATATATATATATATATATATATATGGGGTGTAGTGGGTTTTGAGAAAAGCGCCTCTATAGAGATCTATTCCCACATTCCCTGTGTATATTAGTATACAAATATATGTATCCTTTGTTGAAGAATTATAAATAGGATATATTGAGTGAATAGTAGGATAAGGTATAATGCTGGTTGTCAGTTGTGATAGGTACACTCAATTCTATGTTTTCACATATATTCCATGCATGTATTACTGCGTACAGGTAAAAACACAATAAAAGTAACAAGTCCAGCCACAACTAAAAAATATATAAAAAGGAGATGTTGCAAGTGGAAAATGCTTATCACACTTTATCCAGTAGGTATTGCACTTACTAGAACCAACCTCAATCGTATGAGGTAAGTTGCCGCCTCTTGTAAGTGGGAAACTTCCGGAAAAGGTGTAGGTAGATGCCAGGCCGTCTGTCTTTTGTCTTCTCCTCTCAGAGTATGGATTCTGTGTTCTGTATCTTTTTCTTCTCCTCTCAGAGTATGGAATCTGTGTTCTTTATCTTGCCTTCTCCTCTTAGAGTATGGATTCCGTGTGCTGTGGATGGAGGGTCTCCAAGTTCCCCGCAGTATTATGCAGAAATAAAGGCAGAAGAGAGATACATAGCGTAAAATCGTTTTATTTAAAGTAAAAACAATTGTATAAAAAAGACAAATGGCCACTCACATGTTCAATCCTCAAACATATGAGGTATGTCACAGACACTCAATAATAACTTGTAGTATTCCACTTTGTGGATATAAGCTGTGGATGTTATTTTCTTTAAAAAGCAGGATCTTGCAAAGTAACAGATCCGGTAGTGTCCGTTTGTTTCAAAGCCAGATAGCAAATAGTTTTCATACAAGCAAACAATAGTATGTAAAAGAATGTATGAGTAGCAAATAGTACCAGTATAGTCAAAGTAGCGATCCTTGACTAGTGCAATAATGTAAAATAAATCCCTTACGCGTTTCAAAGCTTAATTTGTTTGTTCCTCAGAGGGTGATCGTTCTAAATGGGTCTCCTATCTCTGTCTCTAAGAATCGGGCGGCGGCACGCCCCTTAGAAAATAGTGAGGTGCTTGATTGGTTGTAATGTCTATCCGTCACCATGCACTTCCTGTATAGACCATGCCTGGTGATTGACGTGCTCTGTTATTGGTTTCCTAAAAGAGCGTACGTCACTAGCGTTATCGTGTGTAACGCTGCAATTGACTAGAAAGCATACGTGCCCGTGTTTATGCAGGTTGCTATAGATACGGATTCTGTCAGTGTTAGCGTAACGGAGTCTGGTGACACCCGATGTTTTAACAGTAAATTGTGGTCTTATCATAAGTGTACCAGAGAAGGAAAGTTTTCTAGTCACTAGTCTTTATATGTAAAAAAAACCCTTTTTGTGTGGATAATGTTATCTGGTTTTTAGGTGATACCAGACTCTATTCATGAAATGGGATATCAGCCCGGGACATATATATCCAGTTTGCATTTAAACAGACATCCCCTATTTACACATAGAATAAAATATACAAATACATCTTTTTGGTGCCTAATCTATGTTAAACTTAAAGGTACCTCTGGTATACATATAATAAGGCTTAAAATTAAACCATGTCATAATTACATATATTTTTCTTATAAAACAACTGAGTGTATGCACAACATATCAAAAAATTTTGTGTGACCACCATGTACAAATTAGTATACGTTGTTCTTGTATACATATCATGTTTTTCAACATAGTCATTAAATGATATACATTATCCTATATTCTTTGTTCTGTTACAAAGTTTTCTTTTATAAGATCCTTCATTTAACAGTATATGTGTTTTTATTTTAATAGTATGAGTTAGTGTCAAAAGCTCTCTATAGTGGTTCTTCTATTCTAGGAATGCTGCAAGGTCAATGTCCTTGTTCAGACCTCCTGGACTCATGGTTCCAAATTGGTGGATCCAGAAAGTCTCTCTTTTCGTTAGATAAAGCTCTCTATTTGTCCCTTCTGGAGCTTTTTTAATATGTTCTAAAACAGTGCCTTTTAAGCTGGTGGGATCCTTATCATGAAAATTTTTAAAATGGAGTGGTACACTGTGGTTCTTTCCCCCCCCCCCTCGATGTTTCTAATGTGTTCTAGCAGTCTTATTTTGTATGGTCGTGTCGTTCTTCCTATGTATTGTAGACTACAACTACATTCTAATAGGTAGACTACATAGTCAGTCCTACAATTGGTTAGTGTAGTCAAGTTATGTGTTTGTTTATTTGAGGTTGACGTTATTTGTTTAGTTGGTTTGTTACCATTATAATGGTGTGAGCATGCTGCACAGTTTAGTCTGTTGCATTTGAAAAAACCAATGCTCTTTGTTCCTAACCAGTTCTTAGTTCTTTCTTTTTCTTTTGTTTTTAGCTTACATATATATATATATATATATATATATACACATATGTACCCATTAAATTTTATAATAATAACAACTATTACTATTAGGCTGCCGATTTGGTTAATTCTGAGAGCGAGCGCTGAAAAAGTGCTTTGAGTCCCACTGGGAGAAAGGCGCTATATAAATACTAGTTATTATATATACAGGGAGTGCAGAATTATTAGGCAAATGAGTATTTTGACCACATCATCTTCTTTATGCATGTTGTCTTACTCCAAGCTGTATAGGCTCGAAAGCCTACTACCAATTAAGCATATTAGGTGATGTGCATCTCTGTAATGAGAAGGGGTGTGGTCTAATGACATCAACACCCTATATCAGGTGTGCATAATTATTAGGCAACTTCCTTTCCTTTGGCAAAATGGGTCAAAAGAAGGTCTTGACAGGCTCAGAAAAGTAAAAAATAGTGAGATATCTTTCAGAGGGATGCAGCACTCTTAAAATTGCAAAGCTTCTGAAGCGGGATCATCGAACAATCAAGCGTTTCATTCAAAATAGTCAACAGGGTCGCAAGAAGCGTGTGGAAAAACCAAGGTGCAAAATAACTGCCCATGAACTGAGAAAAGTCAAGCATGCAGCTGCCAAGATGCCACTTGCCACCAGTTTGGCCATATTTCAGAGCTGCAACATCACTGGAGTGCCCAAACACACAAGGTGTGCAATACTCAGAGACATGGCCAAGGTAAGAAAGGCTGAAAGACGACCACCACTGAACAAGACACACAAGCTGAAACGTCAAGACTGGGCCAAGAAATATCTCAAGACTGATTTTTCTAAGGTTTTATGGACTGATGAAATGAGAGTGAGTCTTGATGGGCCAGATGGATGGGCCCGTGGCTGGATTGGTAAAGGGCAGAGAGCTCCAGTCCGACTCAGACGCCAGCAAGGTGGAGGTGGAGTACTGGTTTGGGCTGGTATCATCAAAGATGAGCTTGTGGGGCCTTTTCGGGTTGAGGATGGAGTCAAGCTCAACTCCCAGTCCTACTGCCAGTTTCTGGAAGACACCTTCTTCAAGCAGTGGTACAGGAAGAAGTCTGCATCCTTCAAGAAAAACATGATTTTCATGCAGGACAATGCTCCATCACACGCGTCCAAGTACTCCACAGCGTGGCTGGCAAGAAAGGGTATAAAAGAAGAAAATCTAATGACATGGCCTCCTTGTTCACCTGATCTGAACCCCATTGAGAACCTGTGGTCCATCATCAAATGTGAGATTTACAAGGAGGGAAAACAGCACACCTCTCTGAACAGTGTCTGGGAGGCTGTGGTTGCTGCTGCACGCAATGTTGATGGTGAACAGATCAAAACACTGACAGAATCCATGGATGGCAGGCTTTTGAGTGTCCTTGCAAAGAAAGGTGGCTATATTGGTCACTGATTTGTTTTTGTTTTGTTTTTGAATGTCAGAAATGTATATTTGTGAATGTTGAGATGTTATATTGGTTTCACTGGTAAAAACAAATAATTGAAATGGGTATATATTTGTTTTTTGTTAAGTTGCCTAATAATTATGCACAGTAATAGTCACCTGCACACACAGATATCCCCCTAAAATAGCTATAACTAAAAACAAACTAAAAACTACTTCCAAAACTATTCAGCTTTGATATTAATGAGTTTTTTGGGTTCATTGAGAACATGGTTGTTGTTCAATAATAAAATTAATCCTCAAAAATACAACTTGCCTAATAATTCTGCACTCCCTGTATATATATATATATATATATATATATATATATATATATATATATATATACACATACACATATAAACACATGAATTTACATATTTATACTTTGGAGACCTTTCCACTCAAATGAATAATGAATATAAATAAACATGAATAATCATTTTTAATCAGTTATAATTTTTTATAATGTGTTTTATTGCATAGTTACTGTAAATATTTTACATTCCAATGTTCTTCACACAGTAAAAAATTCTTGCTATTTTTAAATATATATTCCTGTATATAGTCAAAAAGGAAAAAGGTACTCCAGCCCAAATATAGTTAAAAAGTTACCTTTATTTTTGACTGTCTACTGAACTCTGTGCCTCAATTTGAGTTGAATTTGAAGTGATTTGGTGCTGTTCCCTACACTACTTTATACATACATATATATATATATATATATATATATATATATAGATAGATAGATATATATATATATATATATATATAGATAGATATATAGATATATATATATATAGATATATACCGGTATATATAGATATATATATAGATATATAGATATATATTTCATAAAATATTAATCATTTATATATATATATATATATATATATATATATATATATATATATATATATATATATAAAATAGGTTTAAAAATAAAAAGAACATTTTCTTATGTGTGAAGAACATTGAAATTTGAAATATGCATAACTACCTTCAGGTGAGCTCACTTGGTCTAAAGCAGTCTCGGAATTAGTGCATGTGTAATACGTGTTAGTTTTTTTCATCAGCACGTTCCATTAAAGCCTATGGGGAGAAGTTAACGCAGTTGCAATATTCAAAGTCCTGAAGTTAGCACACGTCCCAACTTGTAATACACAGATGCTAACCTGCGTGTGTTAAAAGTTTACTTCTGGTGGTGTTTGCATGCGAGCAAAAGCTATAAATAGTGTGCCACTTGTAATCCGGCCCATAGTTAGAGCATGCAACATTTGCACTGGAATGTCCCTTTAAGATTATACTGTGTACCAGTTCAACAGTTTGGACACATGGTACTTTATTTAAGCATGCACCTCTCTTGTGCATGTGGATTATTACAAGGTATACCATAACTGATCCCATTTCACAAAATTCATTTAATAAGGAACACAACATAAGAGACAGAAGAGAACTAGCCCTATAACTATCAATCTCCTAATTATGTACAAACAAAGAGCAGCATCATTGGGGTCTCCTTGATACCAACCCCAAGTACATTTAGGGCTCGATTTATCAAAGCTGAGGCAGACAGGAGCGCATATACACGCCCCTGTCCGCCTCAGCTCGCCTCTGGCGGGCGAATTTCCCTGGAGGAAATTACCATTGCACACGAGCACTATTTTGTGCTCGTGTGCAATCCCCCCTCGCACAGCCAATCAAGCACGGGAAGGAGCTGTCAATCTCTTCGGTCTGACTAGACCGTGTAGATTGAATTTCGCCACCTTAGAGGTGGCAAGGAGGTCTGATGATGGCTTTTTGTTAAATACGGCGAGCAGGTTCTTGTGAGAGCTTGAGGCTGTAGGGGCTTTGATAAACTCATCTCACATTTGCCTTACTCCAATTTTAAAGAGCTAATTTAAATATCTTATCTATTTAGATATAATTAACATATCAAGTGGCAGTTTATTTTCTACAGATAAAATGTCATACCAAATTGATTAAAGCTGTGATGTTCATGACACATATAATTAACTCTATTCAAATCTGTTGGCATTGGCCATGCAAAAAAAATAACCTCAGTTCAACTACTTTGAGTTAGTTAAACCATCTGAGTTATGTACACTAACGGCTAGATTGCGTTAGGCTGAAAAAGCAGCGTTAAGAGGTCCTAACGCTGCTTTTTTATGCACGCTGGTATTACAAGTCTTGAAGGTTTAAGGTCACCGTACACTTTTTTGGCCTTACCGCAAAATGACTTACGTAAACTTTTTATGCACGCTGGTATTACAAGTCTTGAAGGTTTAAGGTCACCGTACACTTTTTTGGCCTTACCGCAAAATGACTTACGTAAACTTTGTAAAGTCTTTTTTCTATGGGACTTCCATAGCGCCGGTATTACGAGTCTGTCCTGGGAGGCCAAAAAGTGAGAGGTACAACCTACCCCGTCAAGAGTCCTAACGCATTTAAAAGTCAGTAGTTAAGAGTTTTATGGTACAACGCCATAACATAAAACTCATAACTAAAGTGCTAAAAAGTACACAAACACAGGGTGGAGCCAACAGCCGGGGTAGCCAGGCGTACATCTATTGAGCTCCTAGGCCTAAACTAAAAGAAGTATTTATTTTCAGCAAAAGATCAAACTAATTTTGCATGTGGACATCTACTAATTAGTCCTTAACTGAAGGTTATCCTGCCTGAGCCGACCTATGTGACTAACTTGATGATTAAAAATTTCTACTGGAGGAAAATGTTGCACTATGAGTAGCGAGTTATCTGGGCCCACCCTCCCTGCTATTGACTCTCGTCTCTATTAGACGAAACCTGGGGCTCTTTGCAATATGGAGGAGAATCATGAGCTGCTATATGCCTTGCTTCAGGACCTAGAACGGCAGATGGCAAGCTGTTTTTCTGACTTATCAGCCACGCATTGAGGGGAACGACCAGCAACGCCCTACCTAGCAAAGAGCCTGGAGACACGCAGACAGACCTATCTCTGGAGTGTCCACTCATGATGCTTCACCAACCTCCTCTGCTGAGCATTTGCAATGAAGACTTGGGAGTTGTATCGTTAGGCTGCTATGACCTGCTCCTCATTGATTACATTACAACTGCAGTGAACATCGCTACAATATCGGAATGGTCCCCACAGAGTGTGGATTTCTGACAGTCTCCTGACCCCAAACCGTACCTCATAGCTAGGGAGGTGCATTGTTTGCCTCTGGCTCTGCCGGTGGCTCTCACGGGGGAAACAGCCGATCCCTCAGGGGGTGGCCGGAGGGTCCATGGCCTCTCTGCACTTGTGCTAACAGCATCTCTCCTCAGTGTGAGCCGCAAAGGAGTCACAAGATGGGACACAGCAGAATTTCAAATAGTGCTTTCCAGGCGGTCATTAGCTGAAACGATACTAGAGCCTGCGGTAATCTTGGCCATGTTCCCATTAGCAATTACCGGGAGCACTTCTATGTCAAAGCTTCTTTGACTCAAACTCAGATTGGACATAGGTTGACTTTCCTACCTCTCACAGACACGCACTGAGAAGATTGCCCTTTTCAATGTATATATATGCCTGTTTTTTTTTAGGTTTAATTATTGCTATAGTTCATATTTTGATTTTTAGTTATTGTGATATTTGTATATTTACCCTGGAACTTTATCATTACCACTCTCTGCATCTATTTTTCAATTTGGCTTAAAAGAACTGTGTCCATGTCGCATATTGGTTGCATATGCTTAAATAATGTTTTTTATAGTCTGAACTACTTGTATGGCCATATGGTTCTATTCAGTCCATATGCTCTAGATCTCACATACTCAACTACCCTATTTGTGTATAAAAGCTGTATATTACCAAATGTTGACCCTTTGGTCTGAAATACTTGTATGGTTATATGTAGCTCTTTTTTTACCTGGGTGGTATAGGTCATATATAGTCTGTTATCTCTCTTGTAATATCATATATCTAGTTTATATTACTCCTCGTTTTGCATGTATCTCAGGCACCTATATCAGTATCTGTACGTCTTGTTGCTTTCGTGGGCTGTGCTTTTTAGCTTGGCCAATGATTGCAATATGTCATTATTCTTCCTCATATACCTTTCAGAAGTATTTCTTAGCTCTATATAGCTGTTTATCATACAGGGCACCTGAGGACTCAAATAGAGGTAATTTCTCTGTTACATGTCTAGAATACTAGTTAATTTTGCCATAGTAAGCTTCATTTACATGTTAGTTATATGCATGGTTTAAAACTTGGTCCTGGAAATGACAAAAAAAGAAGAGGCGCTCTGGTGCAGATAAACCCAACAATAAGTGAGATTTCCAAAGAGAAGGAAAAACTGGTACTCACAAAGATATTTGCACTTCCAGTGCAATAATCCGCAAGCCGAAGCTTCAGAGCCGTTCGGCTGACTCTTTTTCTCCCGATATGCTCCCGGCAATAGTCAGGCCCCTAAGAGGAATGAAGCATAGGACACCTTTGGTGCAGATCACCCTTACCAATATCGAACTAACAACAGTGGGTAAATATTTATACTCACAAACGTGTGTGCACAAACAGTGCAATATCGGGCGGACCGAAACTTTATAAAGCCGTTCGGCTGACTTCCAACAAAGGAGGCTGTTACTCTCGAAAATCCAGTGAAAAGAAAAGTTCAAAGCAAGGTAGAACAATGTAAAAACTTTTATTAAAAATCTTAAAACTTCGCTACGCGTTTCTCGGCTGCACGCCGTTTCATCAGGCTCAACGGCGTGCAGCCGAGAAACGCGTAGCGAAGTTTTAAGATTTTTAATAAAAGTTTTTACATTGTTCTACCTTGCTTTGAACTTTTCTTTTCACTGGATTTTCGAGAGTAACAGCCTCCTTTGTTGGAAGTCAGCCGAACGGCTTTATAAAGTTTCGGTCCGCCCGATATTGCACTGTTTGTGCACACACGTTTGTGAGTATAAATATTTACCCACTGTTGTTAGCTCGATATTGGTAAGGGTGATCTGCACCAAAGGTGTCCTATGCTTCATTCCTCTTAGGGGCCTGACTATTGCCGGGAGCATATCGGGAGAAAAAGAGTCAGCCGAACGGCTCTGAAGCTTCGGCTTGCGGATTATTGCACTGGAAGTGCAAATATCTTTGTGAGTACCAGTTTTTCCTTCTCTTTGGAAATCTCACTTATTGTTGGGTTTATCTGCACCAGAGCGCCTCTTCTTTTTTTGTCATTTCCAGGACCAAGTTTTATCCTCACGCATATTGTGGAGAGAGCCGCTGCTTGTTTTGGGGCCACCTATATCGCCTCCTTAGGAGTTGTGGGACTTTCAGTATATTCAATATATATGGACGTTTTTTTGTTGAATACAAACACCAAGGATTCCATCAAGTATTTGTTAATTATCATTTATTATTGTTGACCAGCTATATATTATTTCACTGTTGTATTATTGCTATATCATATCTCACACAAAACACCATAATTAGAAGCTCCATCACAAGAATAGCATAGAATAGGCGCACCTCTTGTTTCCAAACACACTTTGTTAATGCTGTTTCTTTGTTTATATGCATGGTTTAACCATAAGGGATCTAATTATCAGTAATGCACCCCCTTAGGGTTAAATATTGGGAACTATTTACACCTAGAGGTCACCTTTAGACTATATCGAACCTAGGATTGACCCCATATGGTCTGAGGTTTACAAGCTAGATCTAAAATATATACTGTACCTACCCAAGTTGGAAACTCATCATAAGCTATACTCTATTCTAGTTGATACTTTAGTACTAAACATTGGGGCATTTCTATATGCTACCATCCTGTTAGAAAGGTCATTCGTTATTCTCATTAACTTATATTTTAAAATATGGAGCTCTATTTTGCTATCAGGTTTTATCTGTGCTAGTTAAACTTTTCTGTCGTAGCTTTAAATTTATTGTTTACTATTATCCTTTAAACATATTGCAAGATCACCCCAATAGTTTATTATGGAGTGCCATCTACCCAGGTTAAGTTTAGCACTCCACTGACCTTAGATTAATTCCATGTAGCCTTAATGCAGCTTCCTTTATTTCATTATCTTACCCCAGCATATAGAGCTAGCAAATTTTGGTAACATACATGGGCTTTGGTCGTACACTTTAATACGCTTACTACCCTTTGTGCCTGTGTGTGTTATTGATTGCAAGTAACTAACATGCTTTGTGTATTGCTGCCCTAAATGTGTATATTATATTGTGGTCTCCTTGCATCCCTATAGTACTGTTGTTTCAATAGACCCCAACAGACCTTAGCTAGAATACTTATGCATGACATACTAGTTTTTCTTATAATACTCATCTCATCTAAGCTTAGGCTGGCGGTCATCCACCTATGTTCTCAAAATGTTTATTTGACATATATATCATTCTTGTATATTGCGCTGGGCAGGTTCCTTTGAGTTGTGTTGTAACATATTTTTTGCTCACTGCATATTATGTATACTTTCATTCGGTTTTTTTTATGTACTGACTCGGATAGCTTGATGCTCATAATATTTACAGTTTAGGGCTCTGGCAGGCTGGACCTACGCTCAGCCCACAAAGTAAGGCCTTACCATGCGTTACTTCATGAATATGCCACATGCGGCATACCCATTCAGAGAGCATTGTCCCTGATACCCTCATGTACCGTGTATTCCCTCAGTCCAATGTGTTTCTAGTTCATTCCCATTCCTCCCTTTTCTGCTCTTGAGGCTAAATATCAGATTCCTGATACTCAAATTACCACCTCCCCCCACATAATACATCTCCTGTACTGGGAGGGTTAATTACCCACTATTGGTTTGGTTACCACTGCTGAGGGCTTTCCTAGGGATAATATTCATAAGACTGTTATGACTGGAGAACCCCTACTGCTACTCTAGGGATTGACCTGTCCCTCCCATATGGTCCTATATGTATTGAGGCACATAGACATATGCATTTTTTTTTTTTTTTTTAAATCTTCATAGGATTTGCTTGGTCAGATAGGCATACTCCCCCTACCTGCAGGAAGTTGGGCTTTAGAATGAAACTATAAGTGGTGTGATCTGCCGTGACAGCAGTATACAGTGCTATATATGCTCAAGACATCTTTAGCTGTAACAGATAAGTCCTTACATCTATTATACCTAACATTCACAGTGATATACTGCTGGGTCTGCGGCCGGGACCCCGGAGTAATATTATCTATCATATATAGTTCAATGTTAGACACCATAATCAGTGAAATGTTTTACTCGCTGCACATCACATAGAGCATTACTCACAATACCTAATTGAAGCTAGAATCCCGCTACCATGTCTTGGGCTCTTTTATCCCTCTCATACGTAACAGATAAGTTCTATTATATCCCTCTCATACGTAACAGATAAGTTCTATTATATTGTTTATGTTAACCCTGTTCTTCTTTTTTAGCTATATACATAGTAAAGCACCCCTCCTGGGGTCCACTTTCCTAGCCATGTAACATGATCTGCATTTATTCCCTCTACTTTATTACTCTGGCATTCTAAATAGCTCAGCCCCCCCACTCCCCCCCTTACTTCATTCAGAGCGGCTTGTGTCCGTTGAACTTCCCCTCCCCTTCCTTGTATATTTTGTTCCAAGAGCGACCAAAACCAAAAAGCTAACCCCCCTCTTGCCCCAATCTTATTAGAATAGATAATTTCATGAAAGCTCTTTCTGGCTATGGGGGGACCATTTTTCTTATTTATATAATACAAAACCGAGGTTTCATTATAATTTGAATCAACTTCTTATTGACATACTAGTTAACCATGTTTTCGAATATCATTTCCATCTTTATGTTGTAGATTTCTTTATTTCCACACAGGCAGTTGGAACTCTGGACATGGCTATATACTTCATGGTTATAGTGCTTACGTCCCTCCAGAAATGCTCAAAATCCAGAGCTGTTACCCCGCAGCTCCTCTGCTATGTTTATGTATTAATAATGTATGTCTTACTACTATGTTATTATTGTTTATGGATGATTCTTGTTTGTAACATTTCCTACAACCTCAATAAAAACTATTTAAAAAAACAAAAGTACACAAACACCCATAAACTACCTATTAACCCCTAAACCGAGGCCCTCCCACATCGCAAACACTGTAATACAATTTTTAACCCCTAATCTGCCGCTCCGGACACCGCCGCAACCTACATTATTTTTATGAATCCCCTAATCTGCTGCCTCCAACATCACCACCACCTACATTATATTTATTAACCCTTAATCTGCTGCCCCAATGTCGCCGCCACCTACCTACACTTATTAACCCCCAATCTGCCGCACCCAAATTCGCTGCCACTATAATAAACATATTAACCCCTAAACCGCCGCACTCCTGCCTCGCAAACATTAGTTAAATATTATTAACCCCTAATCTGCCGTCCCTAACGTCGCACCCACTATACTAAATGTATTAACCCCTAAATCTAAGTCTAACCCTAACCCTAACACCCCCTAACTTAAATATAATTTAAATAAGTCTAAATAAAAATTACTATAATT
This sequence comes from Bombina bombina, assembly GCF_027579735.1. Classification (NCBI taxonomy): domain Eukaryota; kingdom Metazoa; phylum Chordata; class Amphibia; order Anura; family Bombinatoridae; genus Bombina; species Bombina bombina. The sequence goes on along the minus strand of NC_069503.1, from coordinate 233,697,916 downwards.
AACTAAATTATTACTATTTAAAACTAAATACTTACCTATAAAATAAACCCTAAGCTAGCTACAATATAACCAATAGTTACATTGTATCTAGCTTAGGATTTATTATTATTTTACAGGCAAGTTTGTATTTATTTTAACTAGGTACAATAGTTATTAAATAGTTATTAACTATTTAATAACTACCTAGCTAAAATAAATACAAAGGTACCTGTAAAATAAAACCTAACCTAAGTTACTGTCAGGGTGCCAGGAATCAGACTGAGACAAGACGTGCAAAAAAAATCACACCTTTATTAATATCAAAAAATAATAAAAAGTCCACAAGTCAAATAACAAGCCAGGAATCAAAACCAGAGCTGGTAGTCAGACAAGCCAAGTCAGGAGCCAAAGCGAGTAGTCAGACGAGCCGGAATCAGGAACAAGGAGAACAGCAGGAACAAGCCAGGGATCAGGAATCAGGAAGGATGTCAGACAGCCAGGTAATACACAGGAGCTCTCCCAAACAGGTCTGAGACAACGCAAGGACAAAGCATACTGAACAGAGGCCCTTTAAATAATAAGTGATGACATCACAATTCTGAGACTGCATCCTGTCTCACATGGATGATGTAAACCAGTCTGGCCATAAAAGGAAGTGCAGGAAGTGAGCAGCATCCCCCACAATGCACCATAGTCAGGAAGAGAGGTGAGTAAAATGGCTGCCAGCAGCACATGGCAAACAAGTCAGGAAAAACCCTGACAGTACCCTCCCCTCAACGACCCCTCCCCCGTGGGAGGACAAAAGGCTTATTAGGGAAACGGGCATGGAAGGCACGGAGGAGGGCGGGAGCATGAACATCAGAGGAGGAAACCCATGAACGCTCCTCTGGACCATAGCCCCTCCAATGAACCAAATACTGTTCGCTGCCCCTGGACATACGAGAGTCAATAATGCTGCTGACTCCTCATGGTTGTCAACAAAGATAGGATGGGGACGAGGCAACACAGTGGTAAACCAATTAAAAACCAATGGTTTCAAGAGGGAGACATGAAAAACATTGGAGATGCGCATTGCAGGAGGAAGGTCAAGAGCGTAGGCCACATGATTGACCCGTCGGAGTATTCGAAAAGGACCAACATAAAGGGGAGCCAGTTTATTGGAAGGCACATGAAGGTTCGAGTTGCTGGAGGACAGCCAAAATCTCTCACCAACCTGGTAGGAAGGTGAGGGCAGACGCCTACGATCAGCCTGGAACTTTTGGCGCTGCATAGAACGATGAAGGCAATCCTGAATCTGTACCCATGTGGAACGGAGTTGGTGAAGATGCTCCTCCAAAGCCGGAATACCCTGAGACATGAATGAATCGGGCAACAAGGATGGTTGAAACCCATAATTCGCCATGAACGGGGATAACTTGGAGGAAGCATTAATAGCACTATTACGAGCAAACTCTGCCCAAGGTAACAGTTCAGACCAATTATTGTGGTGATCTGAGACATAGCAATGGAGGAACTGTTCCAGATCTTGATTAAACCGTTTCGCAGACCCATTGAATTGAGGGTGATATGCCGAGGAGAAGGAGAGCTGGATCCCCATTTGAGCACAAAAGGAACACCAAAATCTGGAGACAAACTGGCTACCCCAGTCCAACACTATCTCCTTGGGTAACCCATGTAAACAGAAGACCTCACGGGCAAAAATTGAAGCAAGCTCCTGAGCGGTAGGCAACTTCTTCAAGGGAATGCAATGTGACATTTTAGAAAAACGATCAACCACCATAAGGATAACAGTATTGCCATTGGAAACAGGGAGCTCGACAATGAAGTCCATGGAAAGATGTGTCCAAGGACGCTCACCATTAGCAATAGGTTGAAGAAGACCCACAGGAAGACGTAGAGGAGTCTTATTCTGTGCACAAACGTAGCAGGAGGCAACATACGCAGCAACATCAGAACAAAGACCTGGCCACCAGAATTGTCGAGTGACAGACCAAATCATTTGGTTCTTGCCTGGGTGACCTGCGGCTTTAGGATAGTGGTAAGTGTGCAAAAGTTTAGTTTGAAGATTCTCAGGAACAAAACAATTACCACTAGGTTTCTCAGGAGGTGCATTGGTTTGTGCAGCTAGGATCTCCTCTTCCAAGGGAGAAGTCAAATTAGTACGTATGGTAGCCAAAATATGGTCAGGAGGTATAACTGGAGTAGGTACAGACTCCTCCTTGGACAGAGGTGAAAATTGTCGAGAGAGGGCATCAGCCCTAACATTCTTACTACCAGGCAGGTAGGAGACCACATAATTAAACTGAGACAAAAATAGCGCCCATCTGGCATGTCGGGGCGACAAACGTTTTGCTTCAGATAGATAAGTTAAATTCTTGTGGTCAGTAAGAATGAGCACTGGCACGTTAGTACCCTCAAGAAGATGCCTCCATTCCTTGAGTGCCAAAATTATGGCCAGTAATTCCCTGTTGCCAATTTCATAATTGCACTCCGATGGAGACAATTTCTTAGAGAAGAAACCACACGGATGCAAGGAACTGTCAGGCATAGGACGTTGAGACAAGAGGGCACCTACTCCAGTCTCAGGCGCATCGACCTCAAGAACGAAAGGCAGGACAGGGTTAGGATGAGCCAGAACTGGAGCGGCAGCAAAGACAGTCTTAAGACTATCAAAGGCCTCAATGGCAGTAGGTGACCAATGGAGTGGATCATTCTCTTTACGGGTCATGTCTGTGATAGGTTTGACCAAGGAAGAAAAGTTTTTAATAAACTTTCTATAGTAATTGGCGAACCCCAAAAAACGTTGAATAGACCGAAGACCAACTGGACGAGGCCACTGCAGAACTGCAGATAACTTGTCAGGATCCATGGAGAACTCTGCAACGGAGATAACATAACCTAGGAAGGTTACTTGAGTCTGATGGAACTCACATTTCTCAAGTTTACAAAACAGGCCGTTCTCACTTAGTCTCTGAAGAACCCGTGTAACATCAGAACAATGAGCCTCAAGTGTGGGTGAGTGTATGAAGATGTCGTCTAAGTACACCTCAACACACTGTTGCAACATATCTCGTAGGACATCATTAATAAATTCCTGGAAAACAGCAGGAGCATTACATAGGCCAAAGGGCATTACAAGATACTCATAATGCCCGCTCCTGGTGTTAAATGCTGTTTTCCATTCGTGGCCCTCCTTGATCCTAATGAGATTGTACGCTCCTCTCAAATCAAGCTTAGTAAAGACCGTAGCTCCCTTGAGGCGATCAAAGAGTTCTGTAATGAGAGGAATAGGGTAAGCATTCTTAATGGTAAGACGATTAAGTCCCCTATAATCGATGCATGGTCTTAACTCGCCACCCTTTTTCTTCACAAAGAAGAAGCCAGCCCCTGCAGGAGAGCAGGATTTGCGGATGATCCCCCGCAACAGAACATCGGAAACATACTCCTCCATAGCACAATTCTCTGCAACAGACAGAGGGTAAACCCGGCCCCGAGGAGGAATGGCTCTGGGTTGCAGGTCTATGGCACAATCATAAGACCGGTGAGGAGGCAACGTACCGGCACGCACCTTGTCAAAAACGTCTAGGAACACTCGGTACTCCTCTGGCAATGGAGATACTGAAGAAGTGCACAAGACTTTAACTGGTTTCTGAAGACATGTAGAAATACATTGCGGAGACCACGACAACATTTCGGACCTGTGCCAGTCGAGACTGGGATTGTGCTTTTGGAGCCAGGGATAACCCAGAACAACCGGAAAATGCGGAGAGTTTATTACCTGGAACTGGAGGGTTTCAAAATGCAGAGCCCCAACAGCCATGGACAAAGGAGCGGTTTCGGGAGTAACGAGTGCGGGCTGAAGGGGCCTGCCATCAATGGCCTCAATAGCAAGCGGAACAGACCAAGGGAAAACAGGAATGGAGTGCTTCAATACAAAAGCACTGTCAATGAAATAGCCCGCAGCACCGGAGTCAACAAGAGCCTGGGTGACTATGGAGGAGTCCACCCAGGAAAGGACAACCATGACAAAAGGTTTCTCCTTTAGCGGTTCCGGGGACAAGGATAAGCCACCTAAGGTCTGCCCCCAACAGGACCTTAGGTGTGAACGTTTCCTGGCCGTGTAGGACAAGACTTCAAAAGGTGGTCCCGTAACCCACAATAGAGGCAGAGCCCCTCCCTCCTCCTAAAGGCCCTCTCCGCCACGGAGAGATGTGTGAATCCCAACTGCATCGGCACAGCAGTACCTGGTGACTCGGGACCAGGAGGTATGGGAGGAGAGGGAGGCATGGGTGGGAACGAACATGTAGGAGACAATGGTACAGGAGGCTTTCGCAAGCACTCCTTGAAAGAAGGCCTCTCACTTAGTCTGATGTCAATTAGGATAAAAAAAGACACCAATGCCTCGAGATCCTCTGGTAAATCTGTGGCAGCAACTTCATCTTTAATCGCATCAGAGAGCCCATGAAAGAAGGCGGCAACAAGGGCTTCATTGTTCCAGCCTACCTCTGCTGCAAGCGTACGGAACTCAATGGCATACTGAGCAACAGATCTTGTACCTTGCTGAATGGACATGAGTAGTTTAGCAGAAGAGGAGGAGCGAGCTGGAATATCAAATACCCTTCGAAAGGAAGCCACAAACTCAGGGTAATTTGAAATCACAGGTTTATTAGTCTCCCACAAGGGATTAGCCCAGGCAAGAGCTGTGTCAGATAGTAACGAGATGAGAAATCCCACCTTAGCTCTTTCAGAGAGAAACGCCTGAGGCAACATCTCAAAGTAATTGCCCACCTGGTTCAAAAACCCTCTGCACTGATGAGGATCACCTCCATATCGCTGAGGTAGAGGTGCAGAACCAGACATGCTCCTGGTAGGCATAGGTGCAGCAGCGGAAACAGGAGCAGCCATAACTTGCGGGACACTTTGGTCCAAATGTGCAGTGCAAGTCAGCAGGGTTTGCAGGTCTAGTGCAAATTGATCCAAGAGGTGATCTGTTCATCCATCCTGGAAATTATGGCAGGTAAAGGTGGATTATTAGCACCATCAGGATTCATGGTCCTTGCGTAATGTCAGGGTGCCAGGAATCAGACTGAGACGAGAAGTGCAAAAATAATCACACCTTTATTAATAGCAAAAAATAATAAAAAGTCCACAAGTCAAATAACAAGCCAGGAATCAAAACCAGAGCTGGTAGTCAGACAAGCCAAGTCAGGAGCCAAAGCGAGTAGTCAGACGAGCTGGAATCAGGAACAAGGAGAACAGCAGAGTCAGGAACAAGCCAGGGATCAGGAACCAGGAAGGACGTCAGACAGCCAGGTAATACACAGGAGCTCTCACAAACAGGTCTGAGACAACGCAAGGACAAAGCATACTGAACAGAGGCCCTTTAAATAATAAGTGATGACATCACAATTCTGAGACTGCATCCTGTCTCACATTCATGATGTAAACCAGTCTGGCCATAAAAGGAAGTGCAGGAAGTGAGCAGCATCCCCAACAATGCACCATAATCAGGAAGAGAGGTGAGTAAAATGGCTGCCAGCAGCACATGGCAAACAAGTCAGGAAAAACCCTGACAGTTACACTAACACCTAACACTACACTATAATTAAATAAATTAAAAACCCCCCCAGTCTAAACTAAACTACCAATAGCCCTTAAAAGGGCCTTTTGCGGGGCATTGCCCCAAAGTAATCAGCTCTTTTACCTGGAAAAAACAACAACACCCGCAACAGTAAAACCCACCACCCACGCAACCCACCCCCCAAATAAAATACGAACTAAAAAAACTTAAGCTCCCCATTGCCATGAAAATGGCATTTGGATGGGCATTGCCCTTAAAAGGGCAGTTAGCTCTTTTGCAAGCCCAAAGTCCCTAACCTGAAAATAAAACCCACCCTATACACCCTTAAAAAAACCTAACACTAACCCCTTGAAGATCTACTTACCGGGAGAAGTCTTCATTCATGCCTGGCTGAAGTCCTCAACAAAGCCAGGAGAAGTCTTCATCCAAGCCGGGTGAAGTGGTCCTCCAGACGGGCAGAAGTCTTCATCCAGACTGCATCTTCAATCTTCATCCATCCGACGCCGAGTGGGTCCATCTTCAAGACATCTGGCGCAGAGCATCCTCTTCAATTAACGTCTTCTTACTAAATGACGGTTCCTTTAAGTGATGTCATCCAAGATGGCGTCCCTTAGATTCCAATTGGCTGATAGAATTCTATCAGTCAATCGGAATTTAGGTAGAAAAAATCCTATTGGCTGATGCAATCAGCCAATAGGATTGAGCTTGCATTCTATTGGCTGTTAAAATCAGCCAATAGAATGCGAGCTCAATCCTATTGGCTGATTGGGTCAGCCAATAGGATTGAACTTCAATCCTATTGGCTGATTGCATCAGCTAATAGGATTTTTTCTACCTTAATAGAATTCTATCAGCAAATCGGAATCTAAGGGACGCCATCTTGGATGACATCACTTACCCGCTCCGCGTCAGATGGATGAAGATAGAAGATGCCGTCTGGATGAAGACTTCTGCACGTCTGGAGGACCACTTCGCCCGGCTTGGATGAAGACTTCTCCCGGCTTCGTTGAGGACTTCGGCCCGGCTTGGATGAAGACTTCTCCCGGTAAGTCGATCTTCAGGGGGTTAGTGTTAGGTTTTTTTAAGGGTGTATAGGGTGGGTTTTATTTTTAGGTTAGGGACTTTGGGCTTGCAAAAGAGCTAACTGCCCTTTTAAGGGCAATGCCCATCCAAATGCCCTTTTCAGGGCAATGGGGAGCTTAGGTTTTTTTAGTTAGTATTTTATTTGGGGGGTTGGTTGTATGGGTGGTGGGTTTTACTGTTGGGGGGGTTGTTTGTATTTTTTTTTCAGGTAAAAGAGCTGATTACTTTGGGGCAATGCCCCACAAAAGGCCCTTTTAAGGGCTATTGGTAGTTTAGTTTAGACTGGGGGGGTTTTTATTTGGGGGGGCTTTTTTATTTAGATAGGGCTCTTAGATTAGGTGTAATTAGTTTAACGATCTGTAATTTGTTTATTATTTTCTATAATTTAGTGGGGGGTTTATTTGTACTTTAGCTAATTTAATTGATTTAATTGTTGTTAATTTATGCCTACATTTAGAGTTTTGCGTTAGAAGGGGTGCGTTAGCTACACTTGCTTTTTTCCCCCCGCACCTTTTAAACAATGCTGGTATTTAGAGTTATCAGAAAAGCTGCGTTAGGCTCCAAAAAGGGAGCGTACAGGCATATTTACCGCCACTGCAACTCTCAATACCAGCGTTGCTTACGGACGTGGCCAGCTTCAAAAACGTGCTCGTGCACGATTCCCCCATAGGAAACAATGGGGCAGTTTGAGCTGGAAAAAACCTAACACCTGCAAAAAAGCAGCGTTCAGCTCCTAACGCCGCCCCATTGTTTCCTATGGGGAATCACTCCCTAAGTCTGCACCTAACACCCTAACATGTACCCCGAGTCTAAACACTCCTAACCTTACACTTATTAACCCCTAATCTGCCGCCCCCGCTATCGCTGACCCCTGCATATTATTTTTAACCCCTAATCGCCGTAACCTACGTTATCCCTATGTACCCCTAATCTGCTGCCCCTAACATCGCCGACCACTATATTATATTTATTAACCCCTAATCTGCCGCCCCCAACGTCACCGCCACCTACCTTCAATTATTAACCCCTAATCTGCCGACCGGACCTCGCCGCTACTCTAATAAATGTATTAACCCCTAAAGCTAAGTCTAACCCTAAAACTAACACCCCCCTAAGTTAAATATAATTTAAATCTAACGAAATAAAATAAATCTTATTAAATAAATTAATCCTATTTAAAGCTAAATACTTACCTGTAAAATAAACTCTAATATAGCTACAATATAAATAATAATTATATTGTAGCTATTTTAGGATCAATATTTATTTTACAGGCAACTTTGTATTTATTTTAACCAGGTACAATAGCTATTAAATAGTTAATAACTATTTAATAGCTACCTAGTTAAAATAATTACAAAATGACCTGTAAAATAAATCCTAACCTAAGTTACAATTAAACCTAACACTACACTATCAATAAATTAATTAAATAAACTATCTACAATTATCTAAAATTAAATCAACTAAACTAAATTACAAAAAAAAAAAAAACGCCAATAGAATGTGAGCTCAATCTGATTGGCTGATTGGATCAGCCAATCCGATTGAACTTGAATCTGATTGGCTGATTCAATCAGCCAATCAGATTTTTCCTACCTTAATTCCGATTGGCTGATATAATCCTATCAGCCAATCAGAATTTGAGGGACGCCATCTTGGATGACGTCACTTAAAGGAACCTTCATTCGTCGGGAGTCGCCGGAAGAAGAGGATGGATCCACGTCGGCAGCTTCAAGATGGTCTCGCTCCGCGCTGGATGGAAGAAGATAGAAGATGCTGCCTGGATGAAGATGTCTACCGGTCTGGATGCCCTCTTCTTGCCGGATAGGATGAAGACTTCGGACCCTCTTCTGGACCTCTTCTTGCCGGATAGGATGAAGACTTCGGTCCCTCTTCTGGACGGATCGGTGATACCTGGCGTGGTGAAGATAAGGTAGGAAGATCTTCAGGGGCTTAGTGTTAGGTTTTTTTAAGGGGGGTTTGGGTTAGATTAGGGGTATGTGGGTGGTGGGTTGTAATGTTGGGGGGGTGGTATTGTATGTTTATTTAAATGCAAAAGAGCTGTTTTCTTTGGGGCATGCCCCTCAAAATGCCCTTTTAAGGGCTGGTAAGGTATAAGAGCTGTTAAATTTTTATTTTAGAATAGGGTAGGGCATTTTTTTATTTTGGGGGGTTTTGTTATTTTTTTAGAGGGCTTAGAGTAGGTGTAATTAATTTAAAATTCATGTAATCTTTTTTTATTTTTTGTAATTTAGTGTTTTGTTTTTTTTGTAATTTAGTGTTTGTTTTTGTAATTTAGTTTCGTTGATTTAATTGCAGATAATTGTAGGTAGTTTATTTAATTAATTTATTGATAGTGTAGTGTTAGGTTTAATTGTAACTTAGGTTAGGATTTATTTTACAAGTAATTTTGTAATTATTTTAACTAGGTAGCTATTAAATAGTTATTAACTATTTAATAGCTATTGTACCTAGTTAAAATAAATACAAAGTTGCCTGTAAAATAAATATAAATGCTACAATAGCTACAATATAATTATTCGTTATATTGTAGCTATATTAGGGTTTATTTTACAGGTAAGTATTTAGCTTTAAATAGAAATTAATTTTTTTTAATAAGAGTTAATTTATTTAGTTAGATAAAAATTATATTTAACTTAGGGGGTGTTAGTGTTAGGGTTAGACTTAGCTTTAGGGGTTAATACATTTATTAGAGTAGCGGCGAGGTCCGGTCGGCAGATTAGGGGTTAATACTTGAAGTTAGGTGTCGGCGATGTTAGGGAGGGCAGATTAGGGGTTAATAAAATTTATTACAGGGTTTTTGAGGTGGGAGTGAGGCGGTTTAGGGGTTAATACATTTATTATAGTAGCGGCGAGGTCCGGTCGTCAGATTAGGGGTTAAAAAGTGTAGGTAGGTAACGGCGACGTTGGGGGGGGCAGATTAGGGGGTAATAAATATTATGTAGGGGTTGGCGATGTTAGGGGCAGCAGATTAGGGGTACATAGGGATAATGTAGGTTGCGGCAGTGTGCGGTCGGCAGATTAGGGGTTAAAAAATGTAATAGAGTGGCGGCAAAGTGGGGGGGCCTCGGTTTAGGGGTGCATAGGTAGTTTATGGGTGTTAGTGTACTTTAGAGCATAGTAGTTAAGAGCTCTATGAACCGGCGTTAGCCCAGAAAGCTCTTAACTCCTGTTTTTTTTCTGCGGCTGGAGTCTTGTCGTTAGATTTCTAACGCTCACTTCAGCCAAGACTCTAAATACCGGCGTTAGAATGATCCCATTGAAAAGATAGGATACGCAATTGACGTAAGGGGATCTGCGGTATGGAAAAGTCGCGGCTGGAAAGTGAGCGTTAGACCCTTACCTACAAGACTCTAAATACCAGCGGTAGGACAAAAACCAGCGTTAGGACCCCCTAACGCTGGTTTTGACGGCTAACGCAGAACTCTAAATCTAGGCGTTAGTTAATTTATTTAATTATAGTGTAGTGTTAGGTGTTAGTGTAACTTAGGTTAGGTTTTATTTTACAGGTACTTTTGTATTTATTTTAGCTAGGTAGTTATTAAATAGTTAATAACTATTTAATAACTATTGTACCTAGTTAAAATAAATACAAACTTGCCTGTAAAATAAAATAAAACCTAAGCTAGCTACAATGTAACTATTAGTTATATTGTAGCTATCTTAGGGTTTATTTTACAGGTAAGTATTGAGTTTTAAATAGGAATAAATTAGATTATCAGTGAAGCACTATGTAACTTCGCTAGAAGGAGGCTTCTTGCAGACGTCAGGTTGAGCTCGCATTATGAGTTTAAAGTAAAACGTTTGCACACAACCATACTGTAAAATATTCTAAATCCATAAAATATATCTATATTTTTTACTGTATGTTTTATAACTTTTATTAATTTGTTTTAATATTATATATTTCATATTTCAATAATGCACCTTAAGATTACTACTTTTTCATGTGCACTAACTCGACCATGTTAAAATCTAAATCGCTAAACCTGATGCATGTTTTACATTCCTATGTTCTTCACAAAATAATGTACTTTGTATTATTAAATATATATTTCTATATATATCTGATACTGTTTATGTAAAATACATATCTTTTAAATGTATTTTTGATATTTTTTGTGCAACTTTTATGTCTCACGTAACACTTAACTAGAGCTCTGAAGTCGCGCTAACCCAAACCGCGTTAAATTCGATTGCATTCAAGCGAACACATTTACTTGCAACACGTAATATACCTGCAGTTTCCAATGTGCGCAAAGAGCCGCAAAATACCCATTATCACTTATGTGCATTCAGGTCTTGGATCTGCTGCACTAAGCCTCCTGTTGCAGCTCTCCAGCATGCTAGAGGTAAGTATTTAACCCATGGTAATTTAAAGAAAACAAATGAATACTGACAAATTGCGTCAGTTTTTTTTTTTTTTCCATTTTATTTAAAAAAAATTGGTGCGAAACTCCCACCACCGCCTACCCTCCCCCCCTTCCTTTTCGGCCTTGCCCCTGGATATTTACATATTTACAAATATACATGCCCACACAACGTTTTGAAGGTCCAATTATGCATTGATTTATGTACTGATTTCTCTATTTAACTCAATGTTTTTGTTTATATTTTTATACACTTGTATACTCTTGTATAAACCTGTTGATACTAAAACATCCGAGAGCTGTACCTCACATTGTATATATTTAATTTACTGTTGCTTCTAATATTGTAAAATAGAGACACAGTGCTTATAAGCAAGAAGCGTCATGTTACCATAACCAAGGAATGCATAGGTCCATCCACTACCATACCAAACGCTAACAGTCTTATGTGTTCGCAATGACGTAAAAATGTATTGATACATTGACTTGCACTCATTTTTATGTTGTTTATTTCCTTGTTGGATTGTCTCAATAAAAAAAGAAATTTAAAAAAAAAAAAAATAGGTGCATTAATTTGGATATTCATTTATTTTCCATGAAACAAATGCACATCTCTAATATATATATATATATATATATATATATATATATATATATATATATATATATATATATATATATATATATATATAACAGAGCTATTGGGATTGTGTACAATGGAGTATATTTCCCCCCACAAATTGTTGCAATGTTAGTAGTTGTGTTAAAAATGTACTGTACAATGTATTATGGGCCAATAATCCACTTCACAGTTTTGATGTGGCAGAAAGTTTCAGGTTATGAATCCAGTGCAGGATTCCCTCACAATCTAGACTTCACTCAACTGCATTTGATAAATAGCAATTATCACTTGTTAAATGGTCACTGAAGTCAAAATTAAACTTTCATGATTCAGATAGAGAATTTAATTTTAAACAACTTTCCAATTTACTTCTGTTAATAAAATGTGCCCATTCTTTTTATATTTACGCTTTTTGAATCACCCGCTCCTTCTGAGCATGTGCAAGAATTCACAGAATATACGTATATGCATTCACATGATACAGGTGGAGTTGAAAAGAAAATCTACCACTTATTTGAAGTTCAAACTAAATGCTATTCCATTGTCTTTTTTATTGTGCATTTGTTGATTATGCAAATCTACTGTCTTTATTGGTCCTTTAAATAGTGTGTTCTGGGAATGTTTGGTAGATTCTGTAAAACAAAGACAGAACATTTGCTGATGCTGAGCTGTTGTCTAGAGGTTCTAGGCCTGTACGTTTAATATTGTTTTTGCAGTTTTGTATTTGATGTGGAAAAGCCCCTTAACTGCAGTTAGGATTTCTTATACTGTTTATTTAGTGCTATGGTGCAATGTTTTGTTTTGTTTTGCTTATGCTAAAGTTTAATAATTGCAAATTGTCTGTGAATTAACATGCCAAGGCTTTTAAACTTAAACCAGTGTATGTTTCCAAGCTGTTCCCAGGACAAAATCCCAGGAGAGGGGTATTTTTGTCACATTTGGTGTAGTATCGGGCAGAACACTAATAAGTCTGTAAAGCAGAAAAGAGGCAATTTTCAAAAATGGAAGATGTTATCACTGTTTATTTAGCGCTATGGTTCAAGGTTTTGTTTTGCTTATGTTAAAGTTCAATATTGACAAATGTCTGTGAATATATATAAGGGTATATATATTAGTCCACATATATTTTTTTTACATATCAATTTCATATCTAAATATGCTGCAAATAATTATGCTACTAAATATTCTTTGGGATCTTAGTCACACAATATGGCCATATTCTGCTTAGCCAGTCACCAATTACAAGGTGTCCCAAGATTGACTGGTCCTAACACTAAACAGTTTAGCTTTGCTGGGCTGAATCATTTGATTCTAATATTCAAATACAGAATTCCAACACTGCAGTACTATGCCTCAAATCATGTCTGCACAGAATGAGTCTCCCTGGCTTTATATATATATATATATATATATATATATATATATATATATATATATATATATATATATATATATATATATATATATATATAACACAATCACATTGTCTGGAACACACCTGAGCAGGGTGGTGTGCTTTAACCAAAGGGATTTGGTCAGCTCCCTGAAATTAAAAAAATACAACAACAAGAGGGTTTGGCTAAGACACCTGAATTTTATATATATATATATATATATATATATATATATATATATATATATATATATATATATATATATATATATATATATGTGCACTCATATTGTGGGAGTGCTGCCAAAATGACCAAAATACATATGTAAACTTATGAGCACAACTATATATATGTATATATATATATATATATATATATATATATATATATATATATATACTGTATATATATAAATATATATAAATATAAATATATATATATATATATATATATGACAACAACAGGTATTGGCGCACATCCAAACACTTAAGTCCACATATATATTTTTTAAATATTAATCTCATATTTAAATATGCTGCAAATAATTGTGCTACTAAATATTGTTTGGGATCTTAGTCACACAATATGGCCATATTCTTCTCAGCCAGTCACCACTTACAATGTGTCCCAAGATTGACTGGTTCTAACACTATACAGTTTAGCTTTACTGGGCTGAATTATTCGATTCTAATATTCAAATACAGAATTCCAACACTGCAGTACTAGGCCTCAAATCATGTCTGCACAGAATGAGTCTCACTGGCTTTATATATATAAAATAATCACATTGTCTGAAACACACCTGAGCAGGGTGGTATGATTTAACCAAAGGGATTTGGTCAGCTCCCTGAAATTAAATACAACAAGAGGGTTTGGTTAAGCACACCTGATTTATATATATATATATATATATATATATATATATATATATTAGCACTCATATTGTGGGAGTGACGCCAAAATGACCAAAATACATATGTAAACTTATGAGCACAACTGTATATATAAGACAACAACAGGTATTGGCGCACATCCAAACACTTAAGTCCACATATATTTTTTTTTGCATATTAATCTCATATTTAAATATGCTGCAAATAATTGTGCTACTAAATATTCTTTGGGATCTTAGTCACACAATATGGCCATATTCTGCTCAGCCAGAATATATATATAAGACAACAACAGGTATTGGCGCACATCCAAACACTTAAGTCCACATATATATTTTTTAAATATTAATCTCATATTTAAATATGCTGCAAATAATTGTGCTACTAAATATTATTTGGCATCTTAGTCACACAATATGGCCATATTCTTCTCAGCCAGTCACCACTTACAAGGTGTCCCAAGATTGACTGGTCCTAACACTATACAGTTTAGCTTTGCTGGGCTGAATCATTCGCAGAATATGGCCATATTGTGTGACTAAGATCCCAAAGAATATTTAGTAGCAAAATTATTTGCAGCATATTTAAATATGAAATTAATATGTAAACAAAATATATGTGGACTTAAGTGTTTGGATGTGCGCCAATACCTGTTGTTGTCTTATATGTATTTTGGTCATTTTGGAAGTACTCCCACAATATGAGTGCTAATATATATTAAAAAAAAATCAGGTGTGCTTAACCAAATCCTCTTGTTGTATTTCTTTAATTTCAGGGAGCTGACCAAATCCATTTGGTAAAGCACACCACCCTGCTCAGGTGTGTTCCAGACAATGTGATTGTGTTATATATATAAAGCCAGGGAGACTCATTCTGTGCAGACATGATTTGAGGCATAGTACTGCAGTGTTGGAATTCTGCATTTGAATATTAGAATCAAATGATTCAGCCCAACAAAGCTAAACTGTATAGTGTTAGGACCAGTCAATCTTGGGACTAAAGTGTGTGCCAATACCTGTTGTTGTCATATATATATATATATATATATATATATATATATATATATATATATATTTGCTCATAAGTTTACATACCCTGGCAGAATTTATGATTTCTTGGCCATTTTTTTTAGATGAATGATAACACAAAAACTTTTCTTTCACTCATGGTTAGTGTTTGACCATTTATTATCAATCAACTGTGTTTACTCTTTTTAAATCATAATGACAAGATCAACTACCCAAAGGACCCTAATCAAAAGTTTACATACCCTGGTGATTTTGGCCTGATAACATGCACACAAGTTGACATAAAGGGGTTTAAATGGCTATTAAAGATAACCATCATCACCTGTGATCTGTTTGCTTGTAATTAGTGTGTGTGTATAATAGGTCAATGAGTTTCTGGACTCCTGACAGACCCTTGCATCTTTCATCCAGTGCTGCACTGACATTTTTGAATTCTGAGTCATGGGGAAAGCAAAAGAATTGTCAAAGGATCTGCAAGAAAAGGTAGTTGAACTGTATAAAACAGGAAAGGGATATAAAAAGATATTCAAGGAATTGAGAATGCCAATCAGCAATGTTCAAACTCTAATCAAGAAGTGGAAAATGAGGGGTTCTGTTGAAACCAAACCACGGTCAGGTAGACCAACTAAAATTTCAGCCACAACGGCCAGGAAAATTGCTCAGGATGCAAAGAAAAACCCACAAAATACTTCTGGTGAAATACAGGACTCTCTGAAAACATGTGGTGTAGCTGTTTTAAGATGCACAATAAGGAGGCACTTGAAGAAAGATGGGCTGCATGGTTGAGTCGCCAGAAGAAAACCATTACTACACAAATGTCACAAAGTATCCCGCTTACAATATGCCAAACAGCACAGAGACAAGCCTCAAACCTTCTGGCACAAAGTCATTTGGAGTGATGAGACCAAAATTGAGCTTTTTGGCCACAACCAAAAACGCCACATTTGGAGAGGAGTCAACAAGGCCTATTTATTTATTTATAAAATACTAGTCCTAAAGCCCGTTCACACGGGCCATTTTTTTGCAGGGTACAGCAGTCCCAACCCTTGCGCTCTCTTCCTGCCCCTCTCTTTTGCTCTCTCTCCCCCCTCTCTTTTGCGCTTTCTCTCCCCCTCTCTTTTGAGATCTCTCTCCCCCCCTCTCTTTTGCGCTCTCTCTTCCCCCTCTTTTGCGCTCTCTCTCCCCCCTCTTTTGCACTCTCTCTCTCCCCTCTCTTTTGAGCTCTCTCTCTCCCCCCTCTTTTGTGCTCTCTCTCCCCCTCTCTTTTGCGCTCTCTCTCTCCCCCCCTCTTTTGCGCTCTCTATCCCACCCTCTTTCGCGCACTCTCTCTCCCCCCTCTTTTGCGCTCTCTCTCTCCCCCCCTCTTTTGCGCTCTCTCTCTCCCCCCCTCTTTTGCGCTCTCTCCCCTCTATCTCTCTCTCTCTCTCTCCCCCCCTCTCTCTCTCCCCCCTCTCTCTCTCTCTCCCCCTCTCTCTCTTTCTCCCCTCTCTCTCTCTCCCCTCTCTCTCTCTTTTCTCTCTCCCCTCTCTCTCTCTCCCCCTCTGTCTCCTTTCTCTCTCCCCTCTCTCTCTCTCCTTTCTCTCTCCCCTCTCTCTCTCTCCCTCTCTATCTCCCCCCTCTCTCTCTCACTCCCCCTCCCCTCTCTCTCTCTCACTCCCCCTCCCCTCTCTCTCTCTCCCTCCCCTCTCTCTCTCCCTCCCCCTCCCCTCTCTCTCTCCCCCCCTCCCCTCTCTCTCCCTCCCCCTCCCCTCTCTCTCTCCCCCTCCCCTCTCTCTCTCCCCCTCCCCTCTCTCTCTCCCTCCCCTCTCTCTCCCTCCCCTCTCTCTCTCCCCCTCCCCTCTCTCTCTCCCCCTCCCCTCTCTCTCTCACGCTCACTCCCCCTCCCCTCTCTCTCTCCCTCCCCCTCCCCTCTCTCTCTCCCTCCCCCTCTCTCTCTCCCTCTCTCTCCCTCCCCCCTCTCTCTCCCTCCCCCCCTCTCTCTCCCCTCTCTCTCTCTCTCTCTCTCCTCCTCCCCCGTCTCTCTCTCTCTCTCCTCCCCTCTCTCTCTCTCCCCCTCCCCCTCTCTTTCTCCCCCTCCCCCTCTCTTTATCTTCCCCCCCTCTCTTTTGATCTCTCTGTCCCCTTTCTTTTGCTCTCCCTCCCCCTCTCTTTTGCTCTCCCTCCCCCTCTCTTTTGCTCCCTCTCTTGTGCTCCCTTTATCTCCCCTCTTGATCTCTCTCTCCCCTCTTGATCTCTCTCACCTTTCTTATCTTTTCCCTACCCCCTCCCTCCCTCTTTTGAGCCGTTTTGAGCTCTCACTGCACAGCCTTTCACGGGCCGCCTGGCCCCACCCCTTCACGCTTGGCCACGCCCCCTCACGGCCCTCGCGCTCGGCCATGCCCCCGGCCATGCTCGGTCACGCACACTTCTGCTCGCACTGCAGAGCAGAGACTTAGGGACTCTCAAAGGCCAGGTGTGTTTGTCCTCGTGCTGTGCTGTCTACTGCGCATGACAGCTTCGGACAAACACACTTGGCCTTTTATTATATAGGATTTTACCAGGAAGTATACATTGAGATTTCTCTCGTTTTCAAGTATGTCCTGGGTCCACAAAACATATGAAAGGTACACCATTCCTACTGTGAAACACAGAGGTGGATCCCTGATGTTTTGGGGATGTTCGAGCTACAATGGCACAGTACATTTGGTCAGAATTGATGGCAAGACGAATGCAGTATGTTATCAAAAAATACTGGAGGAAAATTTGCATTCATCAGCCCGGAAGCTGCGCATGGGACGTACTTGGACATTCCAACATGACAATGATCCTAAACACAAGGCCAAGTTGACCTGTCTTTGGCTACAGCAGAATAAAGTGAAGGTTCTGGAGTGGCCATCTCAGTCTCCTGACCTCAATATCATTGAGCCACTCTGGGGAGATCTCAAACGTGCAGTTCATGCAAGACAGCCCAAGAATTTACAGGAACTGGAGGCTTTTTGACAGGAAGAATGGGCAGCTTTACCATCTGAGAAGATAAAGAGCCTCATCCACAAATACCAAAAAAGACTTCAAGCTGTCATTGATGTTAAAGGGGGCAATACACAGTATTAAGAACTGGGGTATGTAATCTTTTGATCAGGGTCATTTGGGTAGTTTCTGTTGTCATTATGATTTAAAAAGAGTAAACACAGTTGATCAATAATAAATGGCTTCAGCCAAACACTAACCATAAGTGAAAGAAAAGTTTTTGTGTTATCATTCATATTCTCTAAAAAATGACCATGAAATCATAAATTCTGCCAGGGTATGTAAACTTATGAGCACAACTGTATATATAATGTATATAAATAGAAGCCTGGGCCTGTCTATTCTATCATCTTTAATAATAATTATTATTATCAGTTATTTGTAGAGCACCAACAGATTCCGCAACATTATCTATATTTCTATCATTTATCTATCATATTTCTATCAATCATCTATCTATCTATCTATCTATCTATCTATCTATCTATAGTAATAGCTCTTACAGCATCAAAAACGAGCCACAACACACGTAGAAATCTTTTCTAAATAATTCTCTGGAAGTAACTATGTTCTCCATAATAACACATGTAAACTATCATAGCATATTTTAAATTAGTCACAAACTACTGCCAGAACTTCTATTTTGTATCTGGCTTGTTTCAAATATTAAAAGATGAAAGCAGATTAAATCAGACACACATATAGGTTAATGAAAGAGTTTGTAAACCATACAGTCTTATTATTCTTATAAAGGTCTTAGGTAATTGGTATTTTGATTTACATTAGACTTTACTTAAATGTAATGTTTGTCTACTACAAAAGGAAGCAGACACATAAAAATACCAGGATAAATGTATGCCCTAAGAATTGCGCTTATAAACTAATACCTTGGTATATCCAATGACAACTAGATTGCTAATATTACACAGTATTTGTGATAACATGCTTAATACAGTTGAATCTGAACTCATGTCATATTTAGTCTTGCCGCAATGATAATAAATGGGAATATTTCCCAACATAAATTAGTGCATTTTGCTATTCTGAGCTTAAAGTAATTCTTGGAAATGTAAATGTTCTGCAAGAAGATGTGTTTAATGTAATCATAATCCAAAAATTATTTTTTAATAAAAAAGAAAACCTGTGATAGATCTGAAGAATGCTTAGAAGTGAATGTCGTAACTAATATCCTAATACCAGTTACAACATAAACTTGAATCGTTTTATAATGGATTATAAGAATAATCCATGCTGTGGTTTAAAGCCATTTCATCTGGATGAGATCATACTCCAAAAAATATTATTTGAAATGCTTTATAGCTGAAAAGCAGTCAACGTAGGTGTGGCTGAACCATTAAAATAGAAATTACAGATCTATGAAACCCTTTACAATTATATATTTATTTCAGACATGCGGATAACTCCACAAAAATACAACAGAACAGTTTTTGTTTTTTAAACAAAAAAAATTATTATTATCTAGACAAAGCAATAAAACATACTGCTGATGCACATCCCCAAATATGGAATTCCAAAATCCAAAGGTAGTATTATTTTTTTAATAAAATTATTAAAATAATTTTTCCTCACCAGTAAGTCACACTCTTCTCTGCCTGACAATTTAGCTTAGTTTTTGTGTTTTATCATAATTTATTTAAAACAAGAGCTATAGTACACTGTAAAGTATTAAAAACCATCTAAAACTACCTTATACGTTCCATGTATTAGCTGTATTATGACATGTAAATATTGCCTAAATAATATAAGATGCTATTTACACTTGGTCCCATCCTTTCTCCAAAATGTCCCATTAAACAGATGCAAATAAATAAATATTCCATAATCAAAATTATTCTAAATTCCAAACCTTATCGTTCCTAAGCAGTTTGGATAAAGTTTTTGCATCTAAAATATATTGAATGGGGTACCTGAATAAAAACAACAATACTTTCAACTCTAAGATATATTTTATTTTAGTTAACACATACAAGTCATGTGTTTAGTCTTACATTTGAAATATGATTTAGAAGTTTATTTGAAAGTTATAAAAATTATAATTGATGGCAGAGCTTGGCAGCACAGCATGATGGCTGCTTGCCAGTACAGCTCCCAGGCCCTAATCTCCCAGTTCGGCATCCACAAGCAAGCCTCAATAGGATCACATCCTCAGAAGAGCCGCCAAAGCTGCCTAGTTGACATCGGATCCGCAGTAATTTCTCCACATAAACCCACTTCCCATATATGCCACAGTTGCTAAGTGGAGCGCTACCAACCTTGCGTGATCTGAGCAACTCCAATAGTGCAGCAGACCTAAAGACCGACTTCACATATACACTGCAACACGGTAGAGAATCCTAGTAGAGCAAGAAGTTTATCATCACCTAGGGTAACATGGGCCACAATTTTGCCAATGGATCATATTTGGGAATTCCCCGGGTAAAATGCTTAAACTATATGTCCTGCAAATTGTTATATATTTCACTTGCCCTATTTTCCCTGCAAGCCTTATTAACTCTTCATAAGCTATTATAATATCTGTTCTCAACTATCCCCATGCTTAATCTTAGAGTCTAGAAAAAGCCATAGGGGCATGGCGAAACATACGTCGAGACACATGCAACTGGTAACGTTATAGTGAAGGGCGGTCTTGTACATGTAAGGACTGTGGCTACTACAAGGATACATTGTTTTAATCTGTTGCCATCCTCTTCATAGACTAAGTGGAGATTGTATAGTATAACAGTTTCTCACTGTAGCCCTGAATGACTTTGCTATCCAGGTTGCATTTTCAATTTACACATGTTTTAAAAGGTTTAAAATAAAAAAATCGTATTTTGGATGCGGCTCCCGAATATTTCAGTTTGGCTTTGCCTGACAGCCTAAGATCAGATCTGCAATCTTAATGGGGCTTATGATTAGCGCCCATAAAGTGTGAGTAATACTCTAATCTTTTCAGCATTTGTGTTGGTGTTATGCAATATCACACAATTCTTATGTTTTCTTTTCTCTGAGACACTGGAGACTACACGCACTGAGGAGCTAAGCCTGACAGCTTTGTTCTCAGGACTGCATTTTTTACCTGAGCTGATGATAGCTCAAGTTTATGTGAGTAGTCACTTGGCAAATATATATTAATATTAAGTTTATGTAAACAATATCACACTATTTGTGTTTTGTTCTCTCTTTTATTTTGAGGGTTTGAAGATCACCTACACAATGTTCGTTTATATCACATTTAATTGCATTATTATTTTTGCTTGTGATTGAAGTTATTTGTATCAATATAGTGTTTTTGAATATACTCTATCAGCTAGATTACGAGTTATACGCGCTATAGGGAAATTAACGAACGCAACAAAAGTTGCGTTATGTAACCCTCTATAGCGCAGCCATTACAAGTTTTGAAACAGCCGGCTTGTGCGTGTGATATGGTGGTTTTAAGCTCCATACCGCACAAAATACAAGTGCTGCCTTAAAGTGCTCATGAACGCTATCCCCATGGACATCAATGTGGAGAGCGGGACAGAAAAAAACCTGCGATCGCAAAATGAAAAGCTCTGTAACGCAGCCCCATTGTTGTCTATGGGGAAAAAAAGTAAAGTTTAAACCTAACACTGTAACATAAACCCCACGTCTAAACATCCCTAATCTGTCGCCCCCGACATCGCCGCCACCTACATAATGTTATTAACCCCTAATCTGCCGCTCCCGATATCGCTGCCACCAAAATAA
Organism: Bombina bombina; assembly: GCF_027579735.1. Lineage (NCBI taxonomy): Eukaryota > Metazoa > Chordata > Amphibia > Anura > Bombinatoridae > Bombina > Bombina bombina. The sequence continues at coordinate 233,676,204 of NC_069503.1, read as the reverse complement.
ATCTATTAACCCCTAATAAATAAAAAACATTCCCCTGCAACCCAACATCGCCCAAACTATAATAAATCTATTAACCCCTATTCCACCAGTCCCCGACATCGCCGCAACTAAATAAAGCTAATAACCCCTAAACCTCTGACCTCCCACATCACTACCACTAAATAAATATATTAACCCCTAAACTGCCAGCCCCCCACATTGCAACAACCTAAATTAATCTATTAACTCCTAAACCTAACCCTAACAATAACCCTATCACCCCCTAAGTTTAACATACTTAAAATAGACTAATAAACTTAATTTTCTTTTTGGATTATGTAAAATGCTGGAAGATAAAGTGTTTTGTTTTAGCTGATAAAATATAATTTTAAATATATAATAACATAAATAATAATAGGCCAGATTACGAGTTTTGCGTTATGAGCAGCTCGGTAATAACTTGCAAGTTATTTCCACCGCTCACCTTTAATAGCGCTGCTATTACAGGTTTGCAAAAACCCGGCACTAGCAGGCAATATGGTTGCGTTGAGCTCGATACCGCACACAAATACCAGTGCTGCTTTGAGCTGGTTTTACGTGCTCGTTCACGATTTCCCCATAGGCATCAATGGGGAGAGCCGGCTAAAAAAAAGCCTAACACCTGCAATAAAGGAGCATAAAGCTTCATACCGCAGCCCCATTGATTCCTATGGGGAAAGAAAATTTATGTTTACACCTAACACCCTAACATAAACCCTGAGTCTAAAAACCCCTAATCTGCTGCCTCCGACATCGCGGACACCTACATTACACTTATTAACCCTTAATATGCCGTCCCCAACGTCGCCACCGCCACTATACTAAAGTTATTAACTCCTAAACCTCTTTCCTCCCACATCACTAACACTAAATAAATATATTAACCCCTAAACCTAACCCTAAGTCTAACCCTAACACCGCTAACTTTAATATAATTCAAATAAAATTAAATAAAACTCACTATTATTACCTAACTAATACTTATATAAAACTAAATACTTACCTGTAAAATAAACCCTAAGATAGCTACAATATAACTAATAGTTACATTGTAGCTATCTTAGGTTTTATTTTTATATCACAGCTAAGTTTGTATTTATTTTAACTAGGTAGAATAGTTAGTAAATAGTTATTAACTATTTACTAGCTACCTAGTAAAAATAAATACAAATTTACCTGTAAAATAAAATCTAACCCAAGTTACACTAACACCTAACAATACACTACAATTAAATAAATTACATTAATTAAATACAATTAACTAAATTACAAAAAAAAATAAACACTAAATTGCACAAAATAAAAAAGAAAGTATCAAATATTTAAACTAATTACACCTAATCGAATAGCCCTATCAAAATTAAAAAAAAACAGCCTACACTAAACTGCCAATAGCCCTTAAAAGGGCTTTTTGCGGGGCATTGCCCCAAAGAAATCAGCTCTTTTACCTGTAAAAGAAAATACAAAGAACCCCCCCAACAGTAAAACCCACCACCAACACAACCAAACTCCCCAAATAAAATCCTATCTAAAAAACCTAAGCTCCCCATTTCCCTGAAAAGGGCATTTAGCTGTTTTTTTTCCTTGCCCAAACCCCTAATCTAAAAATAAAACCCACCCAATAAACCCTTAAAAAAACCTAACACTAACCCCCGAAGATCCACTTACAGTTTTTGAAGACCAGACATCCTCAACGAAGCCTGGAGAAGTCTTCATCCAAGCGGCAAGAAGTCGTCCTCCAGACGTGCAGAAGTTTCATCCAGGCGGCATCTTCTATCTTCATCCTTCCGACACGGAGCGGCTCCATCTTCAAGAGCATCCTCTTCTTTCACTGGCTCTTCAAGAATGAATTTTCTTTTAAATGACGTCATCCAAGATGATTCCAATTCCAATTTCTTTGGGGCAATGCCCAGCAAAAGGCCCTTTTAAGGACTATTGGCAGTTTAGTTTAGGCTAGGGTTTTTTTTATTTTTGGGGGGCTTTTTTATTTTAATAGGGCTATTAGATTAGGTGTAATTAGTTTAAATATTTGATCATTTCTTTTTTATTTTGTGTAATTTAGTGTTTTTTATTGTTTTGTAATTTAGTTGTATTTAATTAATGTAATTTATTTAATTGTAGTGTAATGTTAGGTGTTAGTGTAAGACATGTCAGGTTTTATTTTACAGGTAAATTTGTATTTATTTTAACTAGGTAGCTAGTAAATAGTTCATAAATATTTACTAACTATGCTACCAAGTTAAAATAAATACAAACTTAGCTGTGAAATAAAAATAAAACCTAAGCTTGCTACAATATAACTATTAGTTATATTGTAGATAGCTTAGGGTTTATTTTACAGGTAAGTATTTAGTTTTAAAAAGGAATTATTTAGTTAATCATAGTAATATTTATATAGATTTATTTTAATTATATTAAAGTTAGGGGTGTTAGGGTTAGACTTAGGGTTAGGGGTTAATAACTTTAGTATAGTGGTGTCGGTGACGTTGGGGGCGGCAGATTAGGGGTTAATAATATTTAACTAGTGTTTACGATGCAGGAGTGCTGCGGCTTAGGGGTTAATATGTTTATTGTAGTGACAGTGATGTCCGGAGCAGCAGATTAGGGGTTAATATTTTTATTATAGTGTTTGCGATGCGGGAGGGCCTCGGTTTAGGGGTTAATAGGTAGTTTATGGGTGTTAGTGTACTTTGTAACACTTTAGTTATGAGTTTTATGCTACAGCTTTGTAGCGTAAAACTCATAACTACTGACTTTAGATGGCGGTACAAATCTTTTCGGTATAGGCTGTACCGCTCACTTTTTGGTCTCCCAGGCAAAACTCGTAATACCCGCGCTATGGGAGTCCCATTGAAAAAGGACTTTTTGAAAGGTGCGGTAGTTACGTTGCATTACGGCCAAAAAGGTGTGCGGTACACCTATACCTACAAGACTCGTAATACCAGCGGTAGTGAAAAAGAGATATAACGCTGCTTTTTCACTCATAACGCACAACTCATTTTTCATTATTCATTTTATGTCACAAAGCAAAAGTGGATCCTGCCTGGAGAATAGACTGAATATGATCAAACAGAGGTTTTCTAATAATATGCTTTACATAGCAGTCTCTCAGTCATGTCAGTTGTTTAATATGACATGCAGGAGGCATACCCGTTCTGGACTGCCGATTGGGCCTCATGGTGATGATGACGCACACGAGTACGCCCACAACTACATCACATAAAGGAGGCTGGTCTGGATACTCATGCCGGATTGGCCAATTAACAACGAATAGAATTACATCTCCCTAAGGGACGTTAAAATTAGCGTAGTATCACTACGCGTTGAGGGTCAAGCTTGGATTGCTTGTGGAAAAAACGGAGACACAGGGACAACCCTTAACGGAGGGAAAATACTGGTAGTCCAATAGCGGACCGAACGGACAAAAGAACTTCACAGACCCAGAGGCCCATTTATCAAGCTCCGAATGGAGCTTGAATGCATGTATTTCTAGCGAGTCTTCAGACTCGCCAGAAACAGCAGTTATGAAGCAGCGGTCTAAAGACCGCTGCTCCATAACCCTGTCCGCCTGCTCTGATGAGGAGGACAGAAATCGCCGGAATTCAACCCGATCGAGTACGATTGACACTCCCCTGCTGTGGCCGCGAGCTGCTTGTGCAATGCTGAATACGGAGAGAGTATTGCTCTCCACATTCAGCGATGTCTGTCGGACCTGATCCGCACTGTTGGATCAGGTCTGACAGACATTTCATAAGTAGGCATCCTAGACTGAGTTTTCTCCCTGATTGTGTTAAATGCATTTTATACTATTTATCTTGTAAGTGTTTTTAACCGTGTGCTGTGTGCCAATAAATTAAATCTTCTACCTTGAAGTGGGGTTGCGCTCTCCTCTTTTGTCTTGCTACAGATTCTTTGTAAATAGAGAGTGTTCAGTGACACAACTCTGAGTTTGGCAGCACCCTGCACATAAAGGAGATTTGGGGGAACCTGACATTTTTGAACCTTAGATTTTATTGGGTAAACCGAACTTTGGTCATCAGTTCTTTCACAATCTGGAGTTGGTAATCACACATGTTATGCACTGAGTTGCAAAGATGTTGATGTATGATGCAAGCTTTTAATTCCTATTTTTAATTGTAATTTTATTTATTAATTGTTTCATTTTCATTTTCATTTTTATTCATTTTTTATTTTTTTATTTTATTTGTTTTCATAGTATTATTAACATCATCTTCTAGACCATCCTGTACAATCCTTAGCCCCATTTTTTAACAACACTATCAATTAAGTTTCGCTGTTAATACATTTTTGTATTTTATAATTAAAATAAAGTTACAATTATTAACTACTTATTTAAAACTAAATACATACTTACCTGTGAAATAAAACCTAAGCTAGCTACAATATAACTAATAGTTATATTGTAGCTAGCTTAGGTTTTATTTTTATTTCACAGGTAAGTTTGTATTTATTTTAACTAGGTGGACTAGTTAGTAAATAGTTATTAACTATTTACTAACTACCTAGTTAAAATAAATACAAACTTACCTGTGAAATAAAACCTAAGCTGCCTTACACTAAAACCTAACATTACAAAAAATAAAACTACCATTACAAAAAATTAAAAATACTAAAATTACAAAAAATAAAAAACCTACCATTACAAAAAATAACAAACAAAAAGATCCAAAATAATAAAAATTATTTCTATTATAAGTAAACAGCGCTTTTGCTACAAAACAAAACAAACACCCCCTAACAGTATACAACCCCCCCAAACCCACAAAATAAAAATAAAGTAAATCCTAATCTACCCATTGCCCGGAAAAGGGCATTTGTATGGGCATTGCCCTTAAAATGGCATTTAGCTCCTTTTCCTGCCCTTTAAAGGGCATTCAGCTCTTTTATGAAATGCCCAACCCCTAATCTAAAAATTAAAACCCACCCCCCCAAAAAAAAAACATTACACAAAATAACAAACAAATTATTAAAAATAATAACAATTATTCCTATTCTAATACCCATTTAAAAAAAAAAAAAACACCCCAAAATAAAAAACCTAATCTACAATAAGCTACCAATAGCCCTTAAAAGGGCCTTTTTTAGGGCATTGCCCTAAGTTAAACAGCTCTTTTATCTGAGAAATATGCAAAGTCCCACTAACATTACAAACCCCCAAACCCACAAAATAAAAAAAACTATCTAAAAAACCTAAGCTAACCATTGCCCTAAAAAGGGCATTTGTATGGGCATTGCCCTTAAAAGGGCATTTAGCTCTTTTGCATTGCCCTGAAAAGGGCATTTAGCTCTTTTATGGAAAGCCCAAACCCTAAACTAAAATTAAAAAACACCCAAAAAAAACCCTTAAAAATCACTAACCCCCGAAGATCCACTTACAGTTTTTGATGTCCCACGTGAACGATCTTCAACCAGGCGGCGAAGTCCTCATCCAGGCGGCCTCTTCTATCTTCATTCAGGCGGCGAAGTCTTCATCCAGACGGCCTCTTCTATCTTCATCCAGGCTGTTCAAATCAGCCAATAGAATTTCAGCAGCTCTCATCCTATTGGCTGATTTGATCAGCCAATAGGATTTCAGTAGCTCTCATCCTATTGGCTGATTTGAATTTCCAAAATCAAATCAGCCAATAGGAATGCAAGGGATGCCATTTTGAATTGCGTACCTTGCATTGAAGATTCAGTATACAGCGGCGACCATATGTAGAGGATGCTCCATGCCAGATGTCTTCAGGATGGACCCTCTCCATGCCGCCGGGATGAAGAAATAGGATACCTGGATGAAGACAGAAGAGGTCGCCTGGATGAAGACTTTGCTGCCTGGATGAAGATAGAAGAGGCTGCCTGGATGAAGACTTCTTGCTGCATGGATAAGGACTTCACCGCCTGGTTAGCTTAGGTTTTTTAGATATATTTTTTTTTGTGGGTTTGGGGGGGGGTGGTTTGTAATGTTAGTGGGACTTGTATTTTTTTTCAGGTAAAAGAATTTCCAAAATCAAATCAGCCAATAGGAATTCAAGGGATGCCATTTTGAATCGCGTACCTTGCATTGAAGATTCAGTATACAGTGGCGACCGTATGAAGAGGATGCTCCGTGCTGGATGTCTTCAGGATGGACCCGCTCCATGCCACAGGGATGAAGATAGAAGATGCCGCCTGGATGAAGATAGAAGAGGCCGTCTGGATGAAGACTTCGCTGCCTGGATGAAGATAGAAGAGTCTGCCTGGATGAAGACTTTGCCACCTGGATGAAGATAGAAGAGGCCGTCTGGATGAAGATTTCTCGCTGCCTGGATGAGGACTTCACCGCCTGTTTTTTTTTATTTTGGGGGGTTCGTTGGGTGGTAGGTTTTACTGTTGGGGGGGTCTTTGCATTTTTTTTACAGTTAAAAGAGCTGTTTAACTTAGGGCAATGCCCTACAAAAGGCGCTTTTAAGGGCTATTAATAGTTTATTGTAGGGTAGGTTTTTTTTTATTTTGGGGGGTTCGTTGGGTGGTAGGTTTTACTGTTGGGGGGGTCTTTGCATTTTTTTTACAGTTAAAAGAGCTGTTTAACTTAGGGCAATGCCCTACAAAAGGCGCTTTTAAGGGCTATTAATAGTTTATTGTAGGGTAGGTTTTTTTTATTTTGATAGGGCTATTAGATTAGGTTTAATTCTTTTTTATTTTTCATAATTTCGTTTGTTATTTTTCGTAATTTAGTGTTTGTTATTTTTTGTAATTTAGTATTTTTTTGTATTCAGATAGTTTGTAATGTTTATAGTAGTGTTAGGATTTTATTTAATGTGTATTTTAGTTTTATTTAATTGGTAGTTAGTTTAATATTAGTCAAATAGTTATATTAATTTAATTGTTAGTTTAAACTTAGTTTTTTAATTTGACAAGTATTTTTTAATTTAATTTAAGATAGGGAAATTGTAATTTTAATATAAAGTTAGGGGGGCATTAGGTTTAGGGGTTACTAGTTTAAATTAGTTTATTGTGATGTGGGGTGCTTTCGGTTTAGGGGTTAATAGTTTAATTTAGTATATTTCATTGTGGGGGCTTTCAGTTTAGGGGTTAATAGGTTAAATATAGTGGCGGCAGAATTAGGGGATAATAACTTTATTATTGTGGAGACAATGTGGGCGGACAGCAGATTAGGGGTAAATAATATTTAAATAGTGTTTGCGATGTGGGAGGGCGGCGGTTTAGGGGTTAATAACTTTAGTATAGTGGTGACGATGTCGGGGAGCGCCGGAATAGGAATTAATAATTTTTATTAGTGGCGGCGAGGTCGGGAGCGGCAGATTAGGGTTAATAAATTTAATTTAGTGTTTGCAATGCGGGAGGGCCTCGGTTTAGGGGTTAATAGGTAGTTTATGGGTGTTAGTGTACTTTGTAACAATTTAGTTATGAGTTTTATGTAACAGTTTTGTAGTGTAAAACTCATAACTACTGCTTTTAGATTGCAAAATGGATCTTGTCGGTACAGGCTGGAACGCAAGCTTTTTAGCCTCACCGCAAAACTCGTAATGGCAGCGCTATGGAAGTCCCATGAAAAAACGTCATTTTTACAATTGCGGGACTGACATTGCATTACAGGCTAAAAGGCTTGTGGTACAGCTATACCGACAAGACTTGTAATGGCTGCGGTGCTGTTTTAACGCTGAAATTACAATTTTTTCAGCGTTAAAACACAAATGCAAAACTCATAATCAAGGTGTATGTGAGCAGTGAATAGTTGCTAGCTTTACTGCATTTTATACCACTGACCTCAAAACCTCACCATTGCCATACCAGGCCATGGGGGGTAGTTATCAAGCCGTCTACTTTTCTGCCTTCGCCGGCCCAATACGCCCGCCTAAGCTCGCCTACCTTCGCCGCCGCGGACCTTGAATACGTTCGCCTAAGTTATCAAATAAAGCTGTCAAAAAGCCGTGGGGCGATGAGCAGCGGACTGTGAGAGTTATCACTCATCCGATCTCGCTGCTCTTCGGCTTTTTCCCAGCTTTATTGCTAGCCTGTCACTAAGCACTCACACTAAACTACACTGTTCTATCCCTATACCGGCGCCCCCGGAGCCTCCCGCAACTCAATAAAGTTACTAACCCCTAAACCGCCGCTCCTAGACCCTGCCGCAAATCTTATAAATGTATTAACCCCTAAACCGCCGCTCCTAGACCCTGCCGCAACTCTGATAAATGTATTAACCCCTAAACCGCCGCTCCCGGACACCGCTGCCACCTACAGTATACCTAGTAACCCCTATCCTGCCCCCCCTATACCGTCGCCCGCTATAATAAAATTATTAACCCCTATCCTGCTGATCCCGCACCTCGCCGCAACTAAATAAATAGTTTAACCCCTAAACCGCCGCTCCCTGAACCCGCCGCAACCTATATTAAACCTATTAACCCCTATCCTGCCCCCCCTACACCGTTGTCACCTATAATAAATTTATTAACCCCTATCCTGCCCCCCACTACACCGCCGCCACTGTAATAAAATTATTAACCCCTAAACCTAAGTCTAACCCTAACCCTAACGCCCCCCTAACTTAAATATTAATTAAATAAATCTAAATAATATTTCTATTATTAAATAAATTAATCCTATTTAAAACTAAATACTTACCTTTAAAATAAACCCTAATATAGCTACAATATAAATAATAATTATATTGTAGCTATCTTAGGATTTATTTTTATTTTACAGGCAACTTTCAATTTATTTTAACTAGGTACAATAGCTATTAAATAGTTATTAACTATTTAATAGCTTACCTAGCTAAAATAAACTGAAATTTACCTGTAAAATAAATCCTAACCTAAGTTATAATTACATCTAACACTACACTATACTTTAATAAATTATTCCTATTTAAAACTAAATACTTACCTGTAAAATAAACCCTAATATAGCTACAATATAAATAATAATTATATTTTAGCTATCTTAGGATTCATATTTATTTTACAGGTAACTTTGTATTTATTTTAGCTAGTTAGAATAGTTATTAAATAGTTATTAACTATTTAATAACTACCTAGCTAAAAGAAATACAAAATTACCTGTAAAATAAATCCTAACCTAAGTTACAATTAAACCTAATACTACACTATCATTAAATTAATTAAATAAACTACCTACAAATAACTACAATTAAATACAATTACATAAACTAACTAAAGTACAAAAAATAAAAAAAGCTAAGTTACAAAAAATAAAAAAATAAGTTAAAAACATTTTAAAAATATTACAACAATTTTAAGCTTCGATCCGGGCGATGTCATCTTCCAAGAGGCGCTGAAGAGGTCTTCTATCCGGGCGATGTCATCTTCCAAGCCGGGTCTTGAATCTTCCTCCCGCGGACGCGGAACATCCTTCTTCACCGACGGACTACGACAAATGAAGGCTCCTTTAAGGGACGTCATCCAAGATGGCGTCCCCTCAATTCCGATTGGCTGATAGGATTCTATCAGCCAATCGGAATTCAGGTAGGAAAATCTGATTGGCTGCTGGAATCAGCCAATCAGATTGAGCTCGCATTCTATTGGCTGTTCCGATCAGCCAATAGAATGCGAGCTCAATCTGATTGGCTGATTGGATCAGCCAATCGGATTGAACTTGAATCTGATTGGCTGATTCCATCAGCCAATCAGATTTTTCCTACCTTAATTCCGATTGGCTGATAGAATCCTATCAGCCAATCGGAATTGAGGGGACGCCATCTTGGATGACGTCCCTTAAAGGAGCCTTCATTCGTCGTAGTCCGTCGGTGAAGAAGGATGTTCCGCGTCGGCGGGAGGAAGATTCAAGACCCGGCTTGGAAGATGACATCGCCCAGATAGAAGACCTCTTCAGCGCCTCTTGGAAGATGACATCGCCCGGATCGAAGACTTCTTCAGCGCAGCCTGGATGATGACTTCATCGGATGGAAGATTTCTTCAGCGCCGCTTGGAGGATTAACTTCTTCCGCTCCGGATGTCCACTTCGGTTCCATCGCTGCTGAGTGAAGACAACTAAAGGTAGGATGATCTTCAGGGGATTAGTGTTAGGTTTTTGTAAGGGGGGTTTGGGTTAGATTAGGGGTATGTGGGTGGTGGGTTTTAATGTTGGGGGGGGTTGTATTTTTCTTTTACAGGCAAAAGAGCTGAACTTTTTGGGGCATGCCCCCACAAATGGCCCTTTTAAGGGCTGGTAAGGTAAAAGAGCTTTGAACTTTATTTAATTTAGAATAGGGTAGGGCATTTTTTTATTTTGGGGGGGTTTGTTATTTTATTAGGGGGCTTAGATTAGGTGTAAGTAGCTTAAAATTGTTGTAATATTTTTAAAATGTTTGTAACTTATTTTTTTATTTTTTGTAACTTAGCTTTTTTTATTTTTTGTACTTTAGTTAGTTTATCTAATTGTATTTAATTGTAGTTATTTGTAGGTAGTTTATTTAATTAATTTAATGATAGTGTAGTATTAGGTTTAATTGTAACTTAGGTTAGGATTTATTTTACAGGTAATTTTGTGTTTCTTTTAGCTAGGTAGTTATTAAATAGTTAATAACTATTTAATAACTATTCTAACTAGCTAAAATAAATACAAAGTTACCTGTAAAATAAATATAAATCCTAAGATAGCTACAATATAATTATTATTTATATTGTAGCTATATTAGGGTTTATTTTACAGGTAAGTATTTAGTTTTAAATAGGAATAATTTATTAAAGTATAGTGTAGTGTTAGGTGTAATTGTAACTTAGGTTAGGATTTATTTTACAGGTAAATTTCAGTTTATTTTAGCTAGGTAAGCTATTAAATAGTTAATAACTATTTAATAGCTATTGTACCTAGTTAAAATAAATTGAAAGTTGCCTGTAAAATAAAAATAAATCCTAAGATAGCTACATTATAATTATTATTTATATTGTAGCTATATTAGGGTTTATTTTAAAGGTAAGTATTTAGTTTTAAATAGGATTAATTTAGTTAATAATAGAAATATTATTTAGATTTATTTAATTAATATTTAGGTTAGGGGGCGTTAGGGTTAGTGTTAGACTTAGGTTTAGGGGTTAATAATTTTATTACAGTGGCGGCGGCGTAGTGGGGGGCAGGATAGGGGTTAATAAATTTATTATAGGTGGCGACGGTGTAGGGGGGGGCAGATTAGGGGTTAATAAGTTTAATATAGGTTGCGGCGGGTTCAGGGGCGGCGGTTTAGGGGTTAATACATTTATTATAGTTGCGGTGGGCTCCGGGAGCGGCGGTTTAGGGGTTACTATGTATAGAGTAGCTTGCGGTGGGCTCCGGGAGCGGCGGTTTAGGGGGTAATAACTTTATTTAGTTGCGGCGGTGTATAGGGGGGACAGATTAGGGGTGTTTAGACTCGGGGTACATGTTAGGGTGTTAGGTGCAGACAGCTCCCATACAAATCAATGGGATGTCTGTCAGCAGTGAACTTGTACTTTCGCTATGGTCAGACTCCCATTGATTCCTATGGGATCCGCCGCCTCCAGGGGTGGAGGTTTGAAAACCAGATACGCTGGGCCGTAAAAGTGCCAAGCGTACCTGCTAGTCATTTGATAACTAGCAAAAGTAGTGAGATTGTACCGCACTTGTGTGCGGAACATCTGGAGTGACGTAAGAATCGATCTGTGTCGGACTGAGTCCGGCGGTTCGAAGTTTACGTCACAAAATTCTACTTTTGCCGGTCTCGAGCCTTTGATAACTAAGGCGAATCAGCCTCGCCACAAATACGCTGCAGAATTCCAGCGTATTTGAGGTTGACGGCTTGATAACTCCCCCCCCATATCTTAAAGTGGCCATCATTCTGTCATAATAAACACAGACTTCCTTTATTTTCTAAACACACATAGTACTTGGATATGCTGAATTAAAATCAACACAAGCTAGAGACACCATCCAGATCAATAACTCCAAGCAGAGGGTCCCTCGCAACCAACTCCAGATCTTCCAAACTCCCCTCCTGTAAATGTGGAAGCTCAAATACATAATTCAAAAGACCCAAATCATTCTAATGGGATAACAAGAGAAGATCTAGCTTCAAAGGAGGAAATGCAAGACTAAAACTCCAAATCACACTTGCAGACCTGAGTCCCACTACACTTAAAAAATGCAGGGTACTACAGTTTATCACATCAGTATTGAGTATTGCGAACCCATAAAATTCCTTACAGGTGGAGGTTTCCAGTAAGCATCACAGCAAAAAGGGTAGATAAATCAGCCACTTTAACATAGATGACTTGAAAGCCTTTTGTGAGGTATTGCAAATACAAATGTTGCTGCTCAAGTACCTCCCAGGTGCAGCTGGACCACCCTTCAAAGAGACGACTTGTACGGTATTTTAAATTCTCATTTCTGCTGTAAATGTTTTTACTTACACAAATATTTTCAGATATTCATGAAACGCTTCAAGCAAAAAGAGAGTGCATGGACTTCTCACCTAAAGGATGAGTAATCTTTTAATATTTACCTTATTACTACTTAATATGTTTAACGGTTGCTTTCTTTTCACACAAGGTTTTGATTATATATGTTTTGCATACCTCATCTTACACCCAGGAACATCAACAGTTAGCTTAGGTAATATTATCTGTCTAGAACTAGTAAGTTACAGGAAAAAGCACTATTAGATACATGTTCTACTAATTCTATATTACACATACGACCTTCGATTTCTCAGCTGGTGCCACCAAAACAATACACAAAGCCCTGAACATCTCAAATATTCTGTAGGTGTCAGGAACCTAGCTCCTTCTAGGACCCAGCGGAATCCTTCAAGCAACAAACTTGCAGCTTGCCTTTAAAAACCACCCCAAATCAATTCTCTTTGCTTAGTAATTTGGAGTACAAGGCTACCCTATTTACCTGAGCCTAACTACTTTGAATAACTTGTTTTCTGAACTTTTTTCCCTCACAGGAACTTTTTGATACTTTGTTCAACTTTAACTGGAATTCATCCAAACAACTGCAGTGTTCATTAACTTAGGAGCTGACATGCAATCAATTGAATGAACTGCCTGAACCAAACTGCAAGTATTATTCTATGTGTTCTAATGCTTTGTTACTTGGAGAACTTTCACTGTGTAGTTTGTATTTAAAGGAGAGTTACCACAGAACTTGTCACTGAAAATCTGGCTTTAACCCTTATTGAAACATCCTGACTGCAGATTAATAAACAACACAGCTTCCACAGTGAAACTGGAACTTCCACAGAACAGGCTGTGCATTCATTACAGCTCTGCCACACTACAAGTGCAACACAAGACAAGGTACAAGTAATCTCTGCAAATAAAATAGCAATACTGCATGAGCATATGTATAACTGTTAACAGAACCTGGTTACTAGTTAAATATTTATGTGTTACACTGCATAAGACTCTGAGAGTTAATAGAACCATTACTACACCTGCAACTTAAGAACTAAAGCTAACTTAATATTGAGAACAATTTCTACAAATCCTATTCAAGTTTGCTTAACCCTAACTGCATAATCTGGGGTGTGGCAAAATAAACCACTAAACTATCACTATTAGGTGAGAATATCACTAAGCCATAGTGATATTCCTTTACAATAGTGAAACAAAACAATTATTAATAAATTAAGATCTGTGAATTGTGTTCCATCGTTAACTTTATATTTGTAGCCTGACATATTACTAAGCCCTAAAAATGGAGCCACCAGATCTACCACAGATAGTTTACAACCTCTCCCAAAAGGTTGATCAGCTTGCTCAGGCGGTTCATGATTTACAAATTGAAAATCAGTCTTTAAGGGGAATTATAAGAGACTCACTTACTACTCATACTGCACCACCTCAGCAAACACCTGAACCTTCAGTTTCACTACCAGAGCTCTTTTCTGGAAACAGGAAGCAGTATAGGCAGTTTAAGAATTCATGTCATTTACTTTATAATCTACGACCTCGCAGTTATCCCACAGAGAGGATCAAGGTATTCAGTACTATTTCATTCCTGAGGGGTGAGCCAAGAATCTGGGCTGACAATCTGTGCGAACATAATGACCCAGTGCTAGGATCCCTTTCTGATTTTTTCACATGTATGGATGATCTTTTTCACGACACTGATGTACAAATGTCCGCTGAAGCCTCCATGAGGAACCTTAAGCAAGCCAAGAGACCCGTGGAGGAGTACATCACGGAATTCAAATTATACGCAGCTGATTCGGAATGGAGTCAGATTGCACTTCGAAACCAGTTCCGTATAGGCCTCTCGGAGAGCTTGAAAGATGAAATCGCCAGGATAGAACTCCCAAAAACCCTAGAAGGAATGATGAATGCTGCAAAACAATTGGATCGCAGACTGCGAGAAAGGAAGGCAGAAAGGTTTTCTGCAGATGTCCGACCAAAACCTTCTATCTATTCCCCACCTCAACCAACCCAACATAGTAAACAAACAGCTGTTCCCATGGAGATCGGAATAGCCCGTGGTCCTTTAACAACAGAAGAAAGATACCGCAGGAAGAGTAATAATCTGTGCATGTATTGCGCCAATCCTACACATTCAGTCCAGGAGTGTCCCATTTTACAGAAAAACAAGAAATGTAAGTTCAAAGTTACAAGTTCTTTATTAAACACCACTAAAACTAAAACTTATTGCATGTTAACTCTCTCCATACAGTGGGACCAAGATCAGCTGACTACTGAAGCCATCATAGACTCGGGAGCTTATGGATGCTTTATTGATTATAATGTTGTAAAGCAAAATAAAATACCCCTTATAAAAAAGCATACTCCATTTTCTTTTCATATGATTGACGGTTCAGAACCTAAAACTGGCCCTATCACACACCATACCACACCGTTAACAGTTACTACAGCAGGACACACAGAACACCTCTCATTTGATGTTGTCTCATCACCACATTTCCCAGTGGTTTTGGGTATTAGTTGGCTCAAATTACATAATCCAGTTATCCACTGGTCACTATCTTCCATAAGATTTGATTCAGTCTATTGTAAAACAACATGTTTCCACAAACATGTTCTACTCCAGACCGAAATAGCTACAGAAAAACCTGAGTTGCAAATTCCTTCACCTTATGCAGATTTCAAGGATGTATTCAGTAAAGTAGAAGCTGAGAACTTGCCTCCTCATCGTGCATACGATTGTCCAATACAACTTCAACCTGGTTCTTCCATCCCTTATGGACACTTGTACCCTCTCTGCAAGCCAGAATTGGATCATTTAAAGGAGTATCTCGAAGAAAATTTACGGAAAGGATTTATCAGAGCATCAACATCACCAGCAGGTGCCGGAATTTTTTTTGTGCGGAATAAGGATTCATCATTACGTCCCATAATCGATTACAGAGAACTCAACAAACGCACAATAAAAAATCGTTACCCACTCCCATTAATCCCAGAACTAATCGAAAGGTTATCTGAGGCAACTATATACACGAAACTCGATTTAAGGGGAGCCTATAACTTAGTGAGGATAAAAGAAGGACACGAATGGTTGACCGCATTCAGGACAAGGTATGGCCTTTATGAGTACCTTGTCATGCCGTTTGGACTGTGCAACGCACCCGCCACTTTTCAACACTTCATAAACGATGTGTTCAGAGATCTCTTAGACATCTGTCTTGTGATATACCTAGACGATATTTTGATTTATTCTAAAAATGAAACAGAACACAAAACACACGTGCGATGGGTACTGTCTAGGCTCCGAGAGCATAAACTGTATGCTAAGTTGGAGAAATGCATATTCCATACCAAGCATGTGTCATTCCTTGGATATGATATCTCACCAACAGGTATCACTATGCAAAAACAAAAAGTAGACGCTGTCAAAAATTGGTTAATACCCAAGTCCAGAAAGGAACTCCAAAAATTCCTAGGTTTTGCAAACTACTATAGGAAATTCATTAGAAACTTTTCCAAGATAGCAAAACCACTGACGAAATTAACCAGCATTAACTCATCTTATAACTGGGATCCAGACGCTAATTCAGCTTTTGAATATTTAAAGGATAGTTTTACATCAGCACCCATTCTAAGATTTCCGAACCCCGAACACCACTATGTGTTGGAAGTTGATTCCTCTGATTTTGCCTTAGGCTCAGTTCTCTCTCAACAGGAAACACCAAACGATCCCATCCATCCAGTTTCTTACTTCTCACAGATGATGTCAACAGCTGAAAGAAATTATTCCATAGGAGATAAAGAACTCCTCGCAATAAAAAGATCACTGGAACACTGGAGGCATCTTCTCGAAGGTACCAAGTTTCCTATTACCATTTTCACTGATCACAGGAACCTACTTTATTTAGAAAACAACAAAACTCTTTCAGCAAGACAGGTCCGTTGGAGTTTATTCTTCTCGCGCTTCAACTTCAATATTGTATATAGACCTGCCTCCAGGAATGGTAAAGCAGATGCTCTGTCTCGCCTACCTGAGAAACCTAAAACAACAACCCAAAATACCACTATCTTACCTACCGAATGTTTTGTAGGTCTAACCACCGATGTGATAACCGAAATCAAACGTCATTGTCTCAAGGAGCCGGAGCTACCTCACTCTTCTGTACATAAGATTGATGACCTGTACTACCATGAAGGGAAATTATACATTCCCAAAGCATTGCGAATAAATTTGCTCAAGTTATACCATGACTCTCCATTAGCCGGACACCCAGGAATTTACCGAACCTTGGAACAGCTTTCACGGGATTGTTGGTGGCCAAAAATGAAAGAATCCATCCGAGACTATATCTTAACTTGTGCCATTTGTGCCACTTCGAAATCCGAGAGAAGAGCTCCGTATGGATTATTAACTCCATTACCAGTACCGAAGAGACCCTGGTACCATCTATCGATGGATTTCATAGTGGATTTACCTGAATCAAATAAACAGACAACAATCCTAGTGGTCATAGATATATTTACTAAGATGGCCCATTTTGTGCCGTATCACAAAGTACCCACATCCTCTGAGACAGCACATTTATTCATAGATAACATACTCAAGCTACATGGGTTACCAAAGATAATAACCACTGATAGAGGAACACAATTCACCTCACATTTCTGGACAAAACTTTGTGACTTAACACAGATCGATCATCGTTTCTCGACATCATTTCACCCTCAGACCAATGGTCAATCAGAGAGACTGAATCAATGGCTGGAACAATATCTTCGGTGCTATTGTTCCTACCATCAAGAACATTGGATGAACTTCCTCTCCATGGCTGAATTTGCCTATAACAATGCTGTAAACTCATCTACAAAATCTACACCATTTTATGCAAATTATGCCTACCATCCAACAATATCTTTCATTGCAACAGACACCTTAAATTCGCCCTTAATCGATGATCTACATGATTCCTTACAAGACAATTTCCGCTTTATTGAGGAGAACATAAAAAATGCTCAGCTCACTCAAAAGCATTATTACGACCTCAAGAGAAGACCACCACCTATATACGCCATAGGTGATCTCGTTTGGCTATCCACCAAAAACATGAAATTACAGATACCGAGTAAGAAACTCTCGGGTCTGTTCATAGGACCATTCCCTATAGTTAGAATTGTCAATGAAAACGCAATGACTCTTAAATTACCTGATAGTATTAAGGTCCACCCCACATTTCATGTGTCACTATTGAAACCATACAGAGCCACTCGTCACTCTCAACTCATTCTTCCACCACCTCCTCAGGCACTGGATCCAGACGAATATGAAGTGCATTCCCTGCTGGATTCCAGGTTCCATAGAGGTGAATTACAATATCTGGTACGCTGGAAAAATTATTCAGCTGATGACGACACATGGGAACCTGCAACCAATCTTAGAGCTCAACGGCTGGTCACTCTCTTCCATCGCAGAAATCCAAATCGTCCCAGACCGGCAACTGTGGGACCGTTGCCCTGAGTGGGGGGTCATGTCAGGAACCTAGCTCCTTCTAGGACCCAGCGGAATCCTTCAAGCAACAAACTTGCAGCTTGCCTTTAAAAACCACCCCAAATCAATTCTCTTTGCTTAGTAATTTGGAGTACAAGGCTACCCTATTTACCTGAGCCTAACTACTTTGAATAACTTGTTTTCTGAACTTTTTTCCCTCACAGGAACTTTTTGATACTTTGTTCAACTTTAACTGGAATTCATCCAAACAACTGCAGTGTTCATTAACTTAGGAGCTGACATGCAATCAATTGAATGAACTGCCTGAACCAAACTGCAAGTATTATTCTATGTGTTCTAATGCTTTGTTACTTGGAGAACTTTCACTGTGTAGTTTGTATTTAAAGGAGAGTTACCACAGAACTTGTCACTGAAAATCTGGCTTTAACCCTTATTGAAACATCCTGACTGCAGATTAATAAACAACACAGCTTCCACAGTGAAACTGGAACTTCCACAGAACAGGCTGTGCATTCATTACAGCTCTGCCACACTACAAGTGCAACACAAGACAAGGTACAAGTAATCTCTGCAAATAAAATAGCAATACTGCATGAGCATATGTATAACTGTTAACAGAACCTGGTTACTAGTTAAATATTTATGTGTTACACTGCATAAGACTCTGAGAGTTAATAGAACCATTACTACACCTGCAACTTAAGAACTAAAGCTAACTTAATATTGAGAACAATTTCTACAAATCCTATTCAAGTTTGCTTAACCCTAACTGCATAATCTGGGGTGTGGCAAAATAAACCACTAAACTATCACTATTAGGTGAGAATATCACTAAGCCATAGTGATATTCCTTTACAATAGTGAAACAAAACAATTATTAATAAATTAAGATCTGTGAATTGTGTTCCATCGTTAACTTTATATTTGTAGCCTGACAGTAGGACACACACCCGCATCATTTTTATTTTTTCAATAAACTTAAAGGGATACTAAACCCACATTTTTTCTTTCATGATTCAGATAGAGCATGCAATTTTAAGCACCTTTCTAATTTTGTCCTATTATCAATTTTCTTCGTTCCCTTGATATCTTTATTTGAAAATGCTGGAATGTAAGGTAAGGAGCCAGCCCATTTTTGGTTCAGCACCTGGGTAGAGTTGCTGATTGGTTTGCTACATTTAGCCACCAATCAGGAAGCGCTACTCAGATGCTAAACCAAAAATGGGATGACTCTTAAGCTTACATTCCTGCTTTTTCAAGTAAAGATAGCAAGAGAACGAAGAAAAATTGATAATAGTAGTAAATTAGAAAGTTGCTTAAAATTGCATGCTCTATCTGAATCATGAAAGGAAAAAATGTGGGTTTATTATCCCTTTAAACCATATACTAGTAAACTCCACCACATATATACATATGAATTATCTATTCCACCACACTTACATATTACTCAGTGGCCAATACAATTGTTACCATATTTTTATTCTTTCGAAATAGGATGCTCTGTGGGTAGAGGATACTACCCTGAGTTATTTGGTTTTATATTTCTGTTGTACTTATTCCGAATGTATTACTATTGTTATGACAAACTAATTGCAATAACTTGAGCATATTACCTTGTTTTCTTAATCAAATTACATTCTTCCTTGTTATTTGGACACCTTACAGAAAAAGATAGGGTATAGATAGTTTAGCAACTAACCCTTTTCCTACCTTTTCTCAAGACATCCTTTTCCTACCTCTTCTCAAGACAAATCATGGCTCACCCATGTGTTCAGTTAGAAACCAGTAGTGCATTGCTGCTCCTTCAACAAATGATACCAAGAGAATTAAACAATTTAGAAAATAGAAGTAAATTAGTAAATTAGAAAGTTGTTTAGAATTGTATTCTCTATCTGAATCATGAAAGAATATTTTGGGGTTTCATGTCCCTTTAAGGTGCTGCAACTCATATCTTCTGCCCAAAACAAGAACTTCCCTCTATCAATGATCTCTACAGACACGGAAAATGCCTTTGACAAAGTCAATTGGACCTTTCTAAAATTGTCAAAATTGAATTTCAGCCCCAGGTTTGTCAAATTAACTTTTAACCTTTACACTCCTCCATCAGCCAAAGTTAAAGGGACAGTTTACAATATAATTTTTATTGTTTTCAAAGATAGATAATCCCTTTATTACCCATTGCCCAGTTTTGCATAACCAACACAGTTATATTAATATACTTTTACCTCTGTGATTACCTTGTATCTAAGCATCTTCTGACAGCTTCCTGATCACATGACTTTATATCTATTGACTTGCATTTAGTACTGTGTTGTGCTAAATCTTAAATAACTCCTTGGGCATGATCACAATGTTTATCTATATAGCCCATGTGAACTAGCCGGCTCCTGATGTGAAAAGCAAATAAAAAAGCATGTGATAAGAGGCTGTCTGTAGTGGCTTAGAAACAGGCAGAAATTTGGAGATTTAAATGTTATAATAGTATATTAATACTTTATATGTTGGTTGTGCAAAGCAGGGAAATGGGTAGTAAAGGTGTTATCTATCTTTTTAAATAATAACAATTTTAGTGTAGACTGTCCCTTTAAGGTGAATGACCTACTCTTAGACAGTTTTTCGATCACTATTAGTTGCACTATTCATTGAAATCTTAGCCCTCATAATTTGTGAAAACCCGCAAATCACTGGAATCTCATTAGGCAATAAAGAACACAAGTTTACGATGTAGGCAGATGATGTTCAATTAACAAGAATACTGAAATATCGCTGCCTCAAGCCTTACAAGTCTTTAGTGAATATGGTAAATTTTCCAACTTAAAGGGACATGTTCTTTCATTATTTTGATAGAACACACAATTTTAAACAACTCTACAATTTACATCTATTATCACATTTGCTTTATTAACTTTGATGAAGGAACTTCATTGCACTGCTGACAGCTAGCTTAACACATCTAGTTAGCCAATCACAAGAGACAAATATGTGCAGGCACCAATCAGCAAATAGCTCCCAATAGTGTAGGATATGTGTGTATAGATTTTCAACATGGGATACCAAGAGAATGAAGCACCTTTGAAAATAGAAGTGAATTTAAAAGTGTCTTAAAATGACATGCTCTATCTGAATCATAAAAGTTTAATTTTGAGTTTCCTATCCCTTTAATTTAACAAATCTGAGATTCTAAATATATCAATACCAACTGACACATTGGCCTCTATTTAACAAAGTCTGCCAGACCTGATCCGATAGTGCGGATCAGGTCCGCCAGACCTCGCTGAATGCGGAGAGCAATACGCTCTCCGTATTCAGCATTGCACCAGCAGCTCACAAGAGCTGGTGGTGCAACGCCGCCCCCTGCAGACTCGGTCAAACCAGGCGGACAGGTCTTTGTGACCACTTCTTCATAACTGCTGTTTCTGGTGAGTCTGAAGGCTCGCCAGAAACACGTGCCCAGAGGCTCACTACGGAGCTTGTTAAATGGGTGCCAGAGCCCTCTCCAACTTCAAAAAAACAAAATTAGATATTTACCTTTCAGCAGAACCTAACATATTATTTGAAACTAATTATAAATACATTGAGAAATCACTAATAAGTGATCTCTCTAACTTGAAAAATAAAAGTAATTATTGGCTAGGCAGGATCAGTGTGGGGAAAATGGATATCCTACCTAGAATCCTCTACCCAAAACAAACATTACCTATACCTCTACCACATGAATTGAAATTTAAAATACAAAAAGTTATAGACAACTATATTTGGAATGGGACAAAACCAATGGATAGGAAAAAAACCCATAATATTTACAAAAAGAGAGAGGAGGCCTTGGAGTTCCAAACATAGCACAATACAAACAGGCTCCTAGAATGGTGTTCAAATTATCCCTTAAAACACTGGGTTCAAAGTGATAGATCAGTTTTACAAATTGGAAACCCAGGTTTGATCACATGGCTTCCGGCAAAAGATAGACCAGCTACAATTACAGCTTACCCGTTGCTGAAAGAATTCTTCTCGGCATCGGACAGGATTATTCACACTTATTCTTTATCTAAAATGGTCTCACTAATGGTCCTATTTAAAAAAAATTCCGTCCCACCCCTGAGCGTGAAAAACATCCCATTCCATACAGGCTTTCATATTGAGAAAGGTGTCTTATACCATATAACTCTTCCAAACAAGTTAAAAAACTTTCATGATTTATTAGAATTAGACCCTGACCTATTGTCCCCTTGTCTGTCATTTATGCTAAGGTTAAACATTACATTGATACACACACAAAAATATATCTTCCACAATAAACTGATTTCAAGAAACTATACCTGATACATTGTGCTCACTCCCATGGGGTTATTCAAGAGTCTGCACTGAATGGCTAAATTGCATGTCTGTCAAAGACTGAGATAAGGGGGCAGTCTGCAGAGGCTTAGATACAAGGTAATCAATCACAGAGGTAAAAAGTGTACTAATATAACAGTGTTGGTTATGCAAAACTGGCAAATGGGTAATAAAGGCATTATCTATTTTTTTAAACAAAAACATTCTGGAGTAGACTGTCCCTATAACAAAGCGTAAAGTAAAAGATAATATGTTTAACTTTGTTTATAGAAAAAAAGTAAAAACTTAAGATTTGTCAAATGTACTATAGTTTGGGGGTGTAGAGCATTTTTTTCATGAACAATTTAATTACACCAGTACAACAGATTTATGCTTTTAAGATGTAGGGTAGATTTAGTAGTAGTTTGAGGAAAGACAACTTTACTAAAAATTATAGTTGATATGGAAGTGGCATGGGCAAAAAATAGAAAGGAATTATTCAAATATGCATTAGATTTCCTTGATGATTAGTTAAGTTTCTAATGCCTAGATTACGAGTTCTGTGTTAGCCTTAAAAAGCAGCATTAAGGGGTCCTAATGTTGCTTTTTAATGCCCGCTGGTATTACGAGTATGGTAGGTACAGGTGTACCGCTCACTTTTCTTCCGCGACTTTTGGCTACCGCAAATCCCCTTACGTCAATTGCGTATCCTATCATTTTAATGGGATTTGCCTAATGCAGGTATTACGAATCTTGGAAGAAGTGAGAGGTACAGCCTCTACCTCCAAGACTCCTACCGCATAAAAAATCAGTAGTTAAGAGTTTTATGAGCTAACGCCAGAACATAAAGCTCTTAACTACAGTGCTACAAAGTACACTAACACTCATAAACTACCTATGAACCCCTAAACTGAGGCCCCCCCACATCGCAAACCCTATAATAAAATTATTTAACCCCTAATCTGCCGACCGGACACCGCCGCCACCTACATTATAGCTATGAACCCCTAATCTGCCCCCCCCAACGTCGCCGCCACCTACCTACACTTATTAACCCCTAATCTGCCGCCGGACATCGCCACCACTATAATAAATGTATTAACCCGTAAAAACCGTTGCACTCCCGCCTCGCAATCAGCTGATCGGATTATATCAGCCAATCGGATTTTTCCTACCTTAAGTCCGATTGGCTGAAAGAATCCTATCAGCCAATATGAATTTGAGAGATGCCATCTTGGATGACGTCATTTCAAGGAACCTTCATTCGTCGTTAGTCGTCGGGAAGAAGAGGATGCTCCACGTTGGATGTCTTGAAGATGGACCCGCTTCACGCCGTATGGATGAAGATAGAAGATGCCGCTTGGATGAAGACTTCTGCTGGATGGAGGACCTCTTCTGCCCCGATCGGATGAAGACTTCTGCCACTCCGGATGTCCTCTTCTGGCCCATCAGTTCCCGGCTGGGTGAACACGGCTCAAGGTAGGGTGATCTTCAATGGGGTAGTGTTAGGTTTTTTAAGGGGGGTTCGGTGGCTTTTAGAGTAGGGGTGTGTGGGTGGTGGGTTGTAATGTTGTGGGGGGGTCTTTTATTTTATTTTACAGGTAAAAGAGCTGATTACTTTGGGGCAATGCCCCGCAAAAAAGCCCTTTTAAGGGCTGGTAAAAGAGCTGATTACTTTTGTAATTTATTATAGGGTAGGGAATTTTATTGTTTTGGGGGGCTTTTTATTTTATTAGGGGGCTTAGATTAGGTGTAATTAGATTAAAATTCTTGTAATATTTTTTATTTTTTGTAATTTAGTGTTTTTTTTGTAATATAGTTTAGTTTATTTAATTGTATTTTAGTTTAGATCATTGTAGGTAATTTATTTAATTAATTTATTGATAGTGTAGTGTTAGGTGTATTTGTAACTTAGGTTAGGATTTATTTTACAGGTAAATTTGTAATTATTTTAATTAGGTAGCTATTAAATAGTTAATAACTATTTAATAGCTATTGTATCTAGTTAAAATAAATACAAAGTTGCCTGTACGATAAATATAAATCCTAAAATAGCTACAATGTAACTATTAGTTATATTGTAGCTATCTTATGGTTAATTTTATAGGTAAGTATTTAGTTTTAAATAGGAATAATTTATTTAATTATAGTAAATTTATTTAGATTTATTTAAATTATATTTAAGTTAGGGGGGTGTTAGGGTTAGACTTAGGTTTAGGGGTTAATAACTTTATTATAGTAGCAGCGACGTTGGGGGCGGCAGATTAGAGGTTAATAATTGTAGGTAGGTGGTGGCGATGTTAGGGAGGGCAGATTAGGGGTTAATAAAATTTATTATAGTGTTTGCGAGGCAGGAGTGCGGCGGTTTAGGGGTTAATACATTTATTATAGTGGCTGCAGATTAGGGGTTCATAGGGATAATGTAGGTAGCGGCGGTGTCCGGAGCGGCAAATTAGGGGTTAATAGTATAATGCAGGAGTCAGCGATAGCGGGGGCGGCAGATTAGGGGTTAATAAGTGTAAGGTTAGGGGTGTTTAGACTCTGGGTTCATGTTAGTGTGTTAGGTGTAGACTTAGAAAGCGTTTCCCCATAAAAAACAATGGGGCTGCGTTAGGAGCTGAACGCTGCTTTTTTGCAGGTGTTAGGTTTTTTTTCAGCCAAAACTGCCCCATTGTTTCCTATGGGGAAATCGTGCACGAGCACGTTTTTCCAGCTTACCGCTACCGTAAGCAACGCTGGTATTGAGGTGAGAAGTGGAGCTAAATTTGGCTCAACGCTCACTTTTCTGAGGCTAACGCAGCCATTCAGAAAACTCATAATACCAGTGTTGTTTAAAGGGAGCGCTAGAAAAAAAAAGGAGCGTCAGCTCCGCAGGTTTTTACCGACAAAACTTGTAATCTACCTTTGTACATTGCATAGTACCTTTATTAAATATGAATATTGCATAAATATGCTTTTACATGTTTTCACCTACTTAACTGCAAAGGGCTCCAATGCACTTGTATATTTGTCTATATTTTACAGTCCCTTTAACATTAAAAAAAAAAAAAATTCTTACTGTATCAAAGTGACCATTAAGATCAGATTGTGTATTTTAAGGACAGATATATCTACAAGAAATGTTAAAAATTTCATTTGAAGTATAACCAGCAAGTGAACGTTTCTTTCTTTTTCTTTACTTTTTTTTTACATTCAAAGGCGTTTAACTGTTTATCTGTGACTTGCCTGATGAGGTATTAGGAAACATTATGTCAAAACTACTTATTGTTCATGAACATTTAGCTAATGGTTATTAAAATATCTTGCTATTATCTAAATTTGCCCATATGAAAAAGTGCCAAGTACTATTTATCTCAAACATTGGGAAACACATTTGTGTTCACATTGCATTAAAGTAATGCGTAATATTTCTTTTCTTTTATCAATAGCATTCATCTCAAAGGAACAGAATACTGTATATGGCCTGACGTCTGTAACATTCTCAATAAAGGCAACCCAACATAAGGCTCACCAAGTTCTGCAGGGTTCAGCAACTGCTTCAATGCGCCAAAGCACAGCTCATTATTTTGTTTTAATCATTCCACTAGAACAACTCGAAGCTGTGACAGTAAACGGGGATAATTGAAGTGAAAGTGGTCACCCTGGCTGACCAATCTTCTCATAAAACAATCAGTGAATTGTTCCCGGGACCTGTTGACACAACAAACCTTGCACTGCAAATTTTGTTTCATAATTAGCAAGCAGTGCCTGTCATGACCGTTAAGCGGTGTTATGTGATGGAGTGAATAGAACAACAATTAACTGTCCTCTATGGCAGTGGAAGAGAAGAAGCTACATTAAGTGAAACTGACAAGTATGTAAAGGGAACTAAATGAATTTGGCTTAGACTTCACACTTACACTCACAGGTGGAAAACTGGACCTCTGCGGCCTACTGCTGAGT
Source organism: Bombina bombina (assembly GCF_027579735.1). Taxonomy (NCBI): domain Eukaryota; kingdom Metazoa; phylum Chordata; class Amphibia; order Anura; family Bombinatoridae; genus Bombina; species Bombina bombina. Next base: position 233,650,026 of record NC_069503.1, on the reverse strand, counting down.
CTATGCGCCTTTGTTCTTGACTAGTTTTGAGCTAACTTCTTAATGAAGCACAGAGGGAGGAATCTGGCAGATGAAATGCTGCCTTTCCCACCAGCCTGGAAAGTTTGTCTATTACAATTTACTGACTCAGAAGATATTACAATGATGAAATACTTAGCATGATGTGATAGATCCACTTTTATAAAGGTTTTTTAAAAAAATATTTTTATTAAGTATTTGTCTGAAAATAAATCTTATCAATTATTTATTTTAATCACATATAAACCAACTATCAAACACCTCTTGATTTGCATAAAAAAATTGCAGTTACCACAGTCCCTAGAGAGGCCACAAAGCAAATTCTGTAACCTAGGTTTTTAAAACAAAATGCTGCAAAATACCTTAACCAGCAATTTGATTTGCAGCATTTTGGGGGAAAAATAGGTTGCATAACTTGCTTTCATGGGTCACTAGGGAGCTTGGAACAAGCATACCTTTTACACAAAAGCAAGGGGGGTTTAAAGCTACTTTATTCTGTCAGCTACATTTAGACATTTTTGTTGCACAGATAGATAGATAGATATATAGATGGATGGATGGATGGATGGATAGGAAAAAAAAACACAGAAAAGGAACTGCACTCTAAAACTTAATTAGGCACTCTCTTGCAATGCAAGCGTTAGATAAAATAGCTGGTTTACGTATTTTACTGCATTTTATTTATTTATTTTCACTCTAGGTTACAGAGTTTGCTTTGTGGTCTCTCTATGCACATTTTTTACACAAATCAAGAGATGATTGGTTTATATGTGATTAAAAGAAATGATTAATAAGATTTTCTTTCAGACAAATATTTCATAAAATAAAAAGAGTGGATCTAATACATTCTAAGAATTTCATAGTCATGACACATTTTTGTGTTTTGTATGTATCCTGGGAAATGACATAAGGCTGTGTCACTTTTGTATGATTCTCAGTTTCTTTGATTGAAATCATGCATTGTGTGGCTGTAGGTTAGGAACCCACAGAAGAATAGACTTTGATGTGGTCCTGGGCTTAAGCCATTTGGCCAAATTATGTAACTAGCTCTTCAATTTTGCTTTTAATCAGCTGTGTGCTTGAAAGATAGTGCCCGATAGATAGATAGATAGATAGATAGATAGATAGATAGATAGATAGGGATTCCTTTACAGTTTCTCATAAAACACGAGTTTTACCTCCCTCCATATAAATCATTGATAATCCTATTTTTTTTAAAAGAAAACAGGCTCTTGTTTGCACATGACCCTTTGAGTGTATGATTATTTGATGCAAGCACAAAAGCTACACTACAAGCTTGGGGTAAGGTGCATGCACAGAGCATACCTTCTTATGCTTATCTGGACATGTGCATGGTAAGAATTATCACAAAACCTAAGAGCACTTTTTTAAATTAATGTCCATTGGGCATATACATCTATTTACTATGTTCATTTTAAATTCACATTCAGATTTGCTTTCCGTGTTCTGAGACACCTGCCCATATTCTTGGTGGCTACAAAATGCTTTTAATATTCCCAAAGCTCCTGGAATTTCAAAGCTTTTTTAATTTATTTCCATCTTTATTATCTCACAATGGACTGATTCTCCCACTTAACAAGATGGCCACTAAGTTAATTTAATCTTCTGCCACTGTTGTGCTTTCATAATTTATTAACTCCCTATTCCCTCTTTGTGATTACCATCACTTAACATGTAGAATCACTACATTTATAACACACCACCCTACTCCACAAAACACTCCACAGAACTTTACACTTAATAGACAACCAGTTTCTTGCTTACTCTTTAAGTCCCCTTCTCCCTACAGTCTCCTCCCCTCTCCTCCCCAAAGTATTCTGTCTCTCAGTATAATTTCATAATGACCTATATTCTTAACAAAATAGCCCCACATACTATAGCTCACACTATGAGCAAGTAGCCAATCAAAAAATACAAAGCTGGCTTACTTACAAAAAAAAAAAATCCTGGCACTGCTTAGTGGCACTGGACAAAATCTTTCAGCTTAGCAGATATCTTGCACTTCAAGTTTATGTGACAATCCTTTTTCCTTTGCTCTCAAAATCTCCAAGCAAAATGAATTCTCATCTCTGTTTTCTCCCATTTTAATATCCTCCTGTGCTCACCCTATCCTCTCATTACCTCTTCACTCTTAGCACAAGACTTTGCCATGAACTTCAAAAATAAAATTAACTTTATCCTACATGAAATAATCTTGCATCCCAACAATAATGTCTACTGATAACAAACATAGTTCAACTTACACAGAAACTCAGTTCCTGTGCACCCTTCCACAGATTTTTTACCTCTCCCTTTTATTTGGCCCCTTTTCACCTTCATTTAAACATGCACAAATTACACTTATTATTGAGTAATATTCACTTGATCCAGGCTCTCTCCTTTTTTTGCCTCTAACTTCTTGAGAGAATTGTTCACAAATGTCTCTCACACCTTCTCTATTCAAACTCTCTTCTTCACCCTTTGCAATTGAGCTTGGCCACAACACTCTACTTAAACTGCTATAACCAAGATGACAACTGACCACCAAGTTGTCAAATCTAAAAGCCATGTTTCTGCTATTCCTTCTAGATCCATTAATATTATTATTAATATTATTATCATTTATTTGATGTCATTGATCATCCATTATACATTATCATCCTCAGCTCAATAGTGTTTTTCCTTACTCTTTAATCATACCATCAGTTTATTTCTCCCCAACTCCACTCCTTTTTCCTTGCTCACTCATGCCACCAATTGTCTGTGTAGCCTTTTAGTCTGGATGACTTCTCACTAATTAAAGGGATATAAAAACCCAAATATTTTCTTTCATGATTCAGATATGTAAAATAAAAATCCATTGTATTAATAGTAACACATTTCTTTGTTTTTCTGGTATTCTTTGTTGGAGTGGATTTGTAGGAAGATAGTACAAGTCAGGAGCACCAAATGGCAGCAGTTTTGCAACACAGATTTTAACATTGTTAGACATTTGTTTGCTGCCATATGATTATCCAGACATGTGCACATTACCTTCCTATGTAACTTTTTCAACAAAGGATACCATGAGAACAAAGCAAATTTGATAATAGAAGTCAATTGGGTTTGTTGTTTTTTTAATGTGTGCTCGTTCTGAATCATGAAAGATAATTCCTTGCTTCCATGTCCTTTTAAAGCTCAATCTGATACATTTCTGATAAATAAATAAAAAAAATATATATACTTTTTAAATTATACTAATTTACAAGAAGATATGAAAGCGTGATTAACCAATCATTATTTTAGGCTCTTGTATTATTTGCATTTAAAGGGCTACTCTGAATTTCAAATAAGCAGTGGATTTTTTTTTGTACAAATTTATTTTTTCTCTCATTTTCTGGCCCCCTGTACCATGTGACATACATCAGCTAATCACAGACTAGTATGCTCTGTGAACTTGTGCACATGCTCAGTAGGATCTTGTTCCCCAAAAATGTGAATATAAAAAGACTGTGCAAAATTTGATAATGGAAGTAAATTGGAAAGTGTCTTAAAACTGCTGCTCTATCTAAATCATAAAAGTTTATTTTGACTTGAGTGTTCCTTTAAAAAAAACAAAAAAACATTTTTCTTGAGCATTCCATGGTAAAAGGGCAAAAAGAAAAATAGAATAAAAATGGCACTGCATAAAAATACAAGTTTACTAAACGTGAGTCATTTTTTCCTACACTTAATTACAGGCTTTATGGTTCCACCATTACTTCACCTTTCCAAAATACAAAATGTAATGACTATACACCTATGTTTTAAAAAAAAAAAAAAAGTAAACAGTTGAAAATAAAAAAAATAAAATGCTACTTTTAGAAAGTATGCACTGTATAACATTTTAGGCAGAGAAAGTAGCCAATTAAAACAAATAATTAAAAAATATAGTAGAGTTGTGGAAACAAATAACTATTTTTGAAAATAAACCCAATTTAATCCATAAAAAGTGATTTGAAAGACTATAAAAGCAATCAAATAACTTTCTTTGGGAAACCTCCCCAGTAATATTCCAAACCATCAGAAAATATTTGTCACTTTTTTTTATCTAATTAAAAGTTTTGAAAACACTTGAAAGCTAATTTTCACCCATAATATATTTGATACAGACAACTTTGTATGCCCCTCATTTGGAATACAAAAAGGTGAGAATAGGACAGTAAAATAATTGACTCGTTACTCATTTCCAAATTGCACTTCTACCTTTACATTTATTGGGTCTCAAGAAATAAATCATTTTCTATATTTTTGTGGAGCTAGAATGTTCTTATTAATTTGCAGTCACTTTTTTCTGTACACTTAAATTGGTATACACTTATGTAGGGCTTCTGACATCCTACAGAACCATTTTGTTTTTTGTATGTGAAATGTTTTTGAATAAATAAGGAGGCTGTTTCTCTTTGTTTAATATAGGGTTTTTTTTCATAGTTTACAAAGCTTGTACTTTTAATGAAGATTTTTTTTATACTGGATGGCAATGGGAACAAACTGTCTATTAAATACTTCTACTTGGTGTTTTTTTATTTTAATTTTTTTTTTTTTTTTTTTTTTTGCTGCAGAACAGTGATTAACTTTCATGGGTGCAATTCCTTAAAATGGCTCCATTATTATTTGTGTTTCAACACTTCCTGCCTCACATTTCACTCAGCTGGATTACAACCATTATTTGAGCTACCACTATCTTTTAGGAAGTAAATCCATCACCAATGAACAGTACTAACTTCTAAGGAGAAGTTCCTTGACTGCATAGTGGAGCGCTATTTATCGATCTTGATCGCGCACAAACTATGCTTGACTTTGTTTGTTTTTTGGATGTGTGTATTACAAGCTGAAAGTAAAAAGTTTTCACTCTTGTGCTAACCCAACCCATGCAAAAAGCTAAAATTAGAATTTTGCAACCTGGTTAACTTATTTCCCCATAGACTTCAATAAAGCATGAAAAGTGGGGGAAAAACTAACACCATTACATGCAAACCTGATGTATTTTTTTAAGTGCGCTAACCCGTCATGAAATATGAATACGTGTTCTTCACATAGGAAAATTAACAATCATCTGGTCCTTAGCAGGTCTCAAAATTAGGTAAATACAACTCTATTTTATTGTAGAGCATGGAAACACACATCTGGTAGCATTGATCTCACTAAGTAACTGCGACACAGACAAACGGCCTAAGCCCCACCCCAAATCTGGTGACGTCACTTCCCAATCTCATCACATCTTCCCCCTTTTCAAAGGACAAAGCATACATTTAAATATAACAAATAACAAGGTATACAACAACAGTTTTGTATAGTATATAACAAATAAGTTACAGAAAATATAAACAACATGAATTACATCCTGACTTGAACATCGGGGTAGACTTCCCTAGTCCACAGTGACCATGGGATTATTCTGCCCATACTTCCAGTCACTGTTCTAACTAAAGTTAATCCCGATATCGGGCCGGAAGTTTCACCACTCTTCCGCTTGATGTAACTCTACATGAACTGTCCTCTGATACAGAAGAAGGTAATTGAGAGTCTGCTGGAGGCAAAGACATATCCCCGCTGTGATCTTGCTTAGGGGAAGGCACTCCTTTTAAAACAGGGGATCCCACCAGTGGTGGTACTGAGGCATCCAGTTCCAAACTCTCAGGTACAGACTGAAGATGTTTTCGATTTCGGCGTGCAACTGTCCCTCCATCAGTAAGGACTACATAAGACCTTTGGTTCTGGAGAGCGTCCAATTACCGTAGCAGGCGTCTTCCATTTCTTCTCATCATCCAGTTTAATTCTGACACTTTGCCCCACATTCAGCTCCTGCAAGGGCCTCATAGAATGTATCCTGTCTTAGAAGAATCGATAGCCCATTTTTGCCTCTTCATGCTTCCTAAGGACTTTGTCCCGAGGAATAGAGCTAGTTGGCTGGAAGACACCCACAGAGGGTAAGGTGGTGTGAATCTGGTGTTCTAGCATCAGCTGTACCGGGGTAAACCCTGTGGCTTGAATGGAAGTCGCCCTATAGGAGAAGAGGGCCAGGTACGACTCAGATTGCTTCAAAATAAATTTTGTTGTTTGAACTGCCCTTTCAGCCATTCCATTAGCCTGCGGGTAATGTGGACTTGACGTGGAATGTATAAAATCATATTCTCTGCTGAAAAAACTGAACTCTGTTGAAGCGAACTGCATTCCATTATCACTCACCAACTCCATTGGTATGCCCCACCGGGCGAACAAGCTCTTGAGACGAGTGATAACGGCTTGACTTGTGATTTCATTCAAAGGTGCAATTTCCAAATACCTGGAATAGTAGTTGATCACGACTAGGAACTTTTTCCCGTGCAGTTCGCACAAATCAGCAGCTTTTGCCAGCGTTCCCAGCAAAAGGCACATTTAGACACATGACTTGCAATGTTGGAACTGATCCCAGGCCACCATACTGCCATAGCTGCCCTTTCTCTGCACTTTGTAATGCCTAAGTGGCCATCGTGAATCCTGTTTAACATCTCCTGCCTCATGCTGACAGGAATAACAATGTGGTCCTCGAACAGCACCAACCCAATCCAGCTCCGTGAGCTGCGACCTCTCTGACTGGTAAGAACTTAAAGCCATCTAGGCTGCCCGACTCTCGGGCCAACCTTCTTTTATGTACTTTATAACTTCTTGCAGGTCTGTATCTAAATATGTCTCTTTCTTTATTTGTTCTAGTTTCCCTGAAGAAATGGACTTAGAGGCCAGAACTGAATCTACATACACTTTCACATCCGATTCCATTGAAGACTCTTCAGCAGCAGCCAGGGGTCTGGACAGTGTATCTGCCACAACCAGTTGTTTCCCCGGCACATGCACTGCCTGAACGTTGAACCTGAGCAGCCTCATTAGAAGTCTCTGACATCTTATGGGTGTTTTGTCAATATCATAGGAGTTGATTAGAGGGACTAGCAGTTTATGATTAGTCTCCAGACTAAATTTCTCTAAACCCACTAGGTAACGCTGAAAGCGCTCACAGGCCCAAACTGCAGCCAGGCACTCTTTCTCAATTTGGGCATATTTTGACTCAGCAGACGTCTTTGTGCGGGAACAGTAGGCGATGGGCTGTAGTTTGTTTTCATTCAGCTGCAGGAGGGCGTCCCCTAATCCATAACTGCTCGCATCAGCACTAACCACAGTCTTTTTGGAAGGGTTGTAGAACCCTAACACTGGGGCCGACCCCAGCAGGGACTTGACCTGCATAAAAGATTATTCTTGTGAAGGTCCCCAGACCCAGGCAACATCTTTCTTTAGCAACTCCGTGATAGGGTGTAGTATTGTGGATAAATCTGGAAGGAACCTGCCCACATACAAGGCACAATATTTGTCTCAGCTCATGTACATCAGAAGGACTTTTCATCTGTTCAATAGCACAAATTTTCTCGGGGTCTGGCTTGATGCCATCCTCATTAATGATATGCCCAAAGTAACATAACTTTCCTAAAATAGCATTTCTCTTTGTTTAGCTTCAGCCCGGACTCTCTGATAGTCTGCAGCACACAGCTCAATCGCTGATCATGTTCCTCCAATGTAGACCCATACACTAAGATGTCGTCCATGACGACTGCCCTGCCCACGTGGTCTTTTAGGAGAGAACTCATTTCTCTTTGGAAGATTTCAGGAGTAGAGGATATCAGGAAGGGGAGTCTGCAAAAGCAAAACTGACCTACTGGTGTAATGAAGGTAGTCAGTTTGTGGCACTTTGGATCTAGAGGTATCTGCCAGAAGCCGCTAGAAGCATCCAATGTAGGGAAGAACTTCGCCCCAGCCAATTTCGGATCTATGTCTTCGAGTGTCGGCAGCACATATCTCTCTCTCTTCACCGCCTAATTCAGCCTTTTCAAGTCTACGCATATGCGCACCTTCCCGTTTTTCTTTGCAACAGGCACAATGGGGGCACACCCGTCAGTTGCTTCAGCAACCTCTTCAATAACCCCCATATTCTTCATATGCAGAAGCTCCTTCTCCACTTGAGGCATGAGCGGGAACGGAATTCTATAGGGAGTGGTAATGCTGTATCACCTTTAAGTGATATACGGACTGGGTTGCAATTCAGTAGGCCCAATTCACCAAGAATATCTTCTGAGATCTCATTCACTCTGGCTACTAGGCCCAAACCACAGGCTGCTTTTCTGCTCAATAAGTTGTTAACACACTGACCTCTAATCACATGCACCCACTGGGTGAATTTCCTTTGCTTGTACATGCAGCTGGAAAGAAATTTCCCTGCACAATCAATGCGGCCACCAGGACTATGGACTTTTGTTGTAACTTTCGCCAACTGGGGCTGTCGAGGCAGTTTTATAAATGCTGCAAGAGACATTACAGTGATGTCTGCTCCTGTGTCAATCTTAAAGGCAACTTTGGCTCCCATTACAGTAAGAGTAACCCTCCAATCATCTTCTGAACCCGGCCGTTCAACAACAGACCCCACAAAGGACACTTCATGACCGTCCTGGTCACTATCCACCTGCATCTCCTTAATATATTCAGTCTTACACACCACTTCAAAATGGCCCATCCTGTTACATTTTCTACATCTTTTGTCTTTAGCAGGGCATATGACACTTTGATCATGGGCACGGTTGCACCATGTGTATCGGGCATGCTGCGCCCATCCACTTCTGGGCCTATCTACTGCCCTTGGTCTACCGCTCCCACTGTGCCTTTCACTAGCAGCTCTCCTGAACTGCTGCACTTCATCCACAATACTCTCAGACCTCAGATCAGCACTTTGCTTTTTCACCAGTTCACTCTGGCGGGCCATCCTTATAGCCCCATCTAATGTTAAATCAGACTCTAACTGTAGCTTCAGTGAGACTTCAGCATCTGCAATTCTTATGACTATTCTGTCTCTGATTTGCTCTTCTTTAGCAACACCAAACTCCCAGAATTCAGCTAGTTCATACAGGCTGCGCACAAATGACTCCACAGATTCTCCCACACGCTGAGCACGTTGGTGAAAACAAGCTCTCTCATGAATCACATTTTTTTTGGGCTCAAAGTGGGCACTGAGTTTATTCATAACTATTTTAAAGTCAAATTCTTCCCCTTCTTGGAAAGTAAAGGCATTGAACACTGGCTCCACATCTTTCCCCATAGAGTATAACAGAGAATTAACTTGTACTTCACCACTCCCCTTGTCCAGCTTGGAAGCAATCCTGAAGCGCTGAAACCGCTGACACCATGTGGGCCAAGCTACAGGCTGAGAGAAATCAAAAGGCTCAGGTGGGGTAAACTTTGACATTGTCATCGATCAGGAAACAGAAGCGCAGACAAGAACTTCTGACACCATGTCATGAGATGCAGGACACATGCAGGACACAGCAAAGATGGTACAACTCTATTTTATTGTAGAGCATGGAAACACACATCTGGTAGCATTGATCTCACTGAGTAACTGCGACACAGACAAACGGCCTAGGCCCCGCCCCCAATCTGGTGACGTCACTTCCCACTCTCATCACAGGAAGTTTACTATGAAATCTCATGAGAGACAAGTTAAGTCAAATCTCATGAGATCACAGTAAAAGAGTTCATGACCTCAGCACTGCTGATGCTGATTGGCTTCTGTTCATTTCTTCATTTTTTTTAAAAAAATTTTTTACCTGCAGCTGGGAGCAGCTGAGTATAACTTTTTACACAGAACTTACTCTGCTGAGCTGAGGAGATTGTGAGGTAAAATATCTTCCTTTTTTACATAGAGATGCTCAAGTGATATTTTCCTGTCAGTTTTTACAGTTATACTGCATCAGTTTCAAGTGATTTAGCATATAGTATTTTGTCCCTTTAAATAGACTGTCCCTTTAAGTACTATTGTATGCTATTGTGCATACAGACATTAAAAAATTCTATAGAAATAAATGAATGGGAGTGAATTAAGATGGGATCAAAGGTGTTTGTATGCATGTCTATATATGTGTGTGTGTTTTAAAGGGATAGTCTACTCCAGATTTTTTTATTGATTAAAAAGGTAGATAATCCTTTTATTACCCATTACCCAGTTTTACATAACCAACACGGTTATATTAAGATAAGTTGTACCTCTTTGATAACCTTGTATCTAAGCCTCTGCACACTGCCCCCTTATTTATGTTCTTTTGACTGACTTGCATTATAGCCAATCAGTGCTGACTCCTATTTAAGTCCACAGAAATGAGCACAATACTATCTGTATAGCACACATGTGCTAGTGCTGTCTAGCTGTAAAAAACTGTCAACATGCACTGAGATAAGAGGTGGCTTAGAATGGGCTTAGAAATTAGCATGTGAGCCTACCTAGGTTTAGCTTTCAACAAAGAATATCAATAGAACAAAGCACATTTGATGATAATAGTAAAATGGAAGTTGTTAGGTCAGATAGAGCATGCAATTTTTAGCAACTTTCTAATTTACTTCTATTATCAACTTATCTTCATTCTCTTGATATCTTTATTTTTGTTCAGTGCCTTGGGAAGGGCATGCTGACTGGTGGCTAAAAATAGCAAGTGCTACCCAGGGTGCTGTACCCATGTTTATATATATATAGATGTGTGTGTATTTATGTGTTTATATATCTATATATGTATATACATACATATATAAACACATACTGTATATACACATGTATATAAATGTATAAACTTACATATACACGTTGGAGCTCTTCCATTCAAATACCTTACAAATTCATTTTTAATCAATTTTAATATTTAATAATGTGTTTGTACTGTAAATATTTCACATTTTGATATTTTTGACTTAGAAGAAAATGATGGTATTTTAAAATATCTATCTATTTATCTACCTATATATTTGTGTGTGTATATATATATATATATATATATAAATCTTTACAAAAAAAACATATATATATATATACTGTATATAAAAATAACAATGTTAAACTGAATGTAGCTCGTTCCCCCTACCATACCCGAGCGGGAGCGAGCTACATTCAGTTTAATGGCAAGATTGGGCGTGCTGTAACTAGACAGCGTGTCCAATGCACTCAGGTAAAAAACAGACCCGCTCAGTAGAGCCAGGAGCGGCGTTCTGAAAAACAGATTTTCATAGGTAAATATCTTTGCAATACTTTGCTCTAGAAACCTGGTGCTAGGCTGTTATATAATTCTGCACTGTGTGCAGAATTATATAACATTATTTGGTGGGGTTACTGGCCCTTTAAACAACTTTCCAGTTCACTTCTTTTAGCTAATTTTCATTTGTTCTCTTGTTATCCTTTGTTTAAAAGCATACATAGGTATTCTCAGGACTAGCAATGCACTACTGGGAGCTAGCTGCTGATTCGTGGCTGCACTTATATGTCTCTTGTGATTGGCTCACCTGATGTTATTAGCTAGATTCCAGAAGTGCATTACTTATCCTTCAAGAAAGGATATCAAGTGAACAAAAATACATTGGAAACTTTTTAAGATTATATGCTCTATCTAAATTATGAAATAAATAATTGAGGTTTTAATGTTTCTTTAAAAACTGTATTTTTGTCAGCAAACTTTGCAGCTTTGTTGCTTCAAGATGCTCACTAGAGGCATCCACTGGAAAGCTTTCTAAGCAAGTTTATCTTATATGCTTTGCTGTGGCTACTTACAGCCAAAGATAAACATCTTCCTGCACAGTGCAGCGTATATTGCAGGGAATATTGTACAGTGCATTTCATATTCTTGACAACAACTTCTGTACAAGTTAAATAAATGTATTAAAATAATATGTGCAGTTAACTATTCCTCCACCCTATTAAATGGCATTGCAGAACTAGTATATTAAGGAAGATTAATGAAATAAACTATAATATTTAGTGAAGTCAGTTGTTAACAAAGTGTGTTCAAAAGCTAATAGACGTACACTGCATTCTTGGCAGGTTTCCCTTAGTTATATCTACAAAAAAACTTGTAATTTAACCTAAAGTTCCGGTGTAAGTAGTTCACAAAAAAAAAAAAACACTCTCCTCAACTCCTTAAACACACAACCAGATCAAAATAAAGTATGCTGAGATTTAAGTAGCTGAGAGACACCATTTATTAAAGCTTTGGCCCAATACAGGAAGAACCTGACCCATTAAATATCTTCCTTGAGTAGTAAAATAACTGTTGGACATTGTGAGCTGTAATTCCCTTAGGAAAAAAAAAAAAAATATTTACAATCTTTCATCTCAGCTTGAAAGCAGAAATAAAAAAGGTTGTTCTGTAAAATATTAGGTGCTTGTGAGTTGCCACTAATGTCATCAGCCCTGCTTTTCAACTAGGACCAAAAGCAAATTTAAACCATAAGGATTTAAAAATGGCTTTATAAGACTTAAGTAAAAAGTACATAATAGACGTTTTTGTTGGTAAAACTAGTGCGTTTACCAGCGGATAATGGCCTCAGTAGCTTTAGGAAAAAAACAAGCTGAAAAAACAACCCACTTAGTTCAAATTTTCAAGCAGGGATTGTATTACAATAAGCAAGAAAAGTCATGCAAACAGCCAAAAGCTGTAGATAGAACATAGTACATGCGATGTTTATGATATTAGGTAAAAGGTAAACACTTTGAAAATGGAATATAAAATGTTATGTGTATATATTTGGAATGGATATTTGGGGAAATTTATTTCTCCAAATATTCATCTGCTGCAATATTCACTATTTGTTTCATTTTAAAATAAAAAAATAGTCAATATTTGTGGAACATTTACATTGTTTTTTGTTAAACAAATGTAAATGTTCATTTGCTATAGGGGAAAAAGTTCACTATTTGGATCCGTTCGTCATTTCAAACCTACGCTCGCTATCTTGGATTATTGATTGACATTGTAGGCTCGCTCTTGTCAACCAATAATCCAACCCCCCCCCCCCCCCCGGGGGACCAAATCCCTTTCCTTTACGTCACACTACTGTAATGCGCTTGCGTTTTCACATTTCGCACATGCGCTATTTCAATTAATTCATACTTAGTAATTTTTTCATTAAAGTTGCTACCATTTGGTAAATATTGATCGTACATGGGCTACGGTATCAATAATATTACTTTCCGTTTGTAAGCATAACATAGCGTTGTTTCATTGGGCATTATATAAAGTATAAAATATGTGACTTAGCAATATTGAATGTTTTTAAAGCAGGACATTTTTTTATGGGTGTTATATTTTTTGATTCTCAGTAATACTTTCAATAGAATAGCAGTAAAGATCGTTTCCGTTTTTTTATTTTTTCATATCAAATGATCTATATATATTTTGTTGATAATAAGGCACATAATAATTGAGGCAAGAATTTCAAATCATACTTACATGTAAATATATTAGAAATAGTAGGAGTTTGAATACAATACAACGTAGGGACGATGGAACGCTGCTGAACTGTATTGCACGATAATATTCAGTGAATGTATTGATTCACTGAATACTATGTTGCTAGTCATCGGCATCGGCTTGTAACGCATGCACTCTGTATCTCAAAGCCGGGAGCGCGCATTGCCACTACGTAAACAGTCGGTGGGACCGCTGTATACAAGTGTAACAAATAAGGAAGTTGCGGGTGGGAGGAGCATGTCCCGAAAACTGAGAATATTTGGTAATATAAGTATAATATTTATTTTTCCTTTTTTTTACAAAAATAAAGTGGCGTTTTAATTGAAAAACTAACAAGCTACATTGACGTACTTTCAGTTATGAGAAAATTGACATTCACTTTAAAACAATTGATATATTTTTATATATATATATATATATATATATATATATATATACACACACATAATATTATCAGGCAAATCTAACTATTGAATAAATCCTTTTATCTAACATTTATTTAGTGTTTAACCTCAACATTTAACCCTGTAAATTACTAAAAGGTACAGTAAAGTCAAAATTAAACTCATAATTCAGATAGGGCATAAACTTTCCAATTTACGTTTATCACCAAATTTGCTTTGTTCTCTTGGTATTCTTTGTTGAAAGCTAAACCTTGGTAGGCTTATATGCTAATTTATAAGCCCTTGAAGGACACCTCTTATTTCAGTGCATTTTGATAGTTTTTCACAGCTAGACAGTGCTAGTTCATGTGTGTTAAATATATAACATTTTCTCACTCCCATGGCGTTACCTCGGAGTCAGCACTGATTGGCTAAAATTTAAGTCTGTCAAATAACTGCATTAAGGGGGCAGTCTGAGGAGGCTTAGATACAAGGTAATCACAGAGGTAAAACAAGTATATTAATATAACAGTGCTGGTTATGCAAATCTAGGGAATGGGTAATAATGGGATTATCTATCTTTTAAAGCAATACATTCTGGAGTAGACTGTCCCTTTAACTAAGAAAATAACTACTTCTGAAAATAGTACTTTTCATTTCTTGATTTGCAAAACCTTGAATATTGTGCTAACAATATATTTATTGTTAGTGATGAATTTCTTTTCAATTTATTATTTGTGTAAGATTTCTTTCTCTTTTGTTTTTACAAGATTTGAAAAGCTTCATCTTAAAAAAAGTTTTTTTTTTTTAACAGTATATATTCTCCAGAAAATAAACACACTGTGGTTAGTAACTTACGCATTTTGCGGTCTCTGCACCCACTTCATCAGTGGATGACACATTTACTTGATGTGATCCATTCTACATGCAGTTAAAAATGTAAACTAAGATTTTTTTTCTATTTCTGGATATGTATCCACCTAGAACATTGCTCCAGTCTAGCCAGCCCTGTAGAAATAAGGATACCTTGTAATTATGAAATGCCTACTGCTGATTTCACTAGGCATGTAGATTAAAGCAGCTCATTATCATAAATATACTTGTGGAGGGCTTTCAGGGTCTATTTATAAGAACCACACTGTGATCCACCAACACATGCTATTAACCCTTTTACACACAGTACCATGATGTTTATATTATGTTAATACTCTATTAGAGGATATCATATTGTATGTAAAGTTAAATGGAACACAAATCTGTGTCTAGATCTTTCATTCTTCTGCATGTTTTTACTTTTTAAGAATAATACTAAAGATATATCTGCAAAAGAACAATATTCTGATATCCAGTATCTTTTATAAATCCAAGAAATACATGGTTGCATTTTCCATGCAAAGTTTTAAGCTTTGTAATTAAAAAACTACAAGACTAGATTTTGGACTATAAAAATATAGGCACACACACAGATTGAGCACAAATCTAAGCTTAGTCCGGCAATGTTGATAGCTCACCCTAAGCTATCAATAGCACATCACTTGCAATATAGTTCATTTTTTGGGACCAAAAGGGATATTAAGCAGTATGAGAATATAATATAAAATGTTTAATTATATGTAGTTAAAAAAAAAATATATATATATATACTTCCATTATTTATTTTGCCCCCTTCTCCTATGATTTAACTCTGATATTGGTTTTCTAAATTCCAATGGGTTTCTATGAAGTAATGAGCGTACCATGTTTGCTTTCTTAAAGGGACACGAAACCCAAATTTTTTCTTTCATGATTTAGAAAGAGCATGCAATTTTAAACAACTTTCTATAATTTACTTCTATTATCTTATTTGCTTCATTCTCTTGATATTGTTTGCTGAAAAGCATATCTAGATATGCTCAGTAGCTGCCGATTGGTAGATGCACATACATGGCTCATGTGATTGGCTCACACATGTGCATTGCTATTTCTCCAACAAAGGATATCTAAAGAATAAAGCAAATTGGATAATAGAAGTCAATTGGAATGTTATTTAAAATTGTATTCTCTATCTGAATCATTAACAAAAATGTTTAGGTTTAGTGTCCCTTTAAGTTCAATGAGTTTCTAAGTATTGATTGCCACCATGTTTTAGCTTACGTTGTTCCTGACCTGTTTGGTATAGTTTCATGTTAGATTACTGTATACTTTTACATTCAGGCTGTCACAGGGATATCCTACCTTTTTTCGATAATTGATTTATTTTAAAGGATATAAAACAGCGTTCTTTTAGTTAAAAAAAAGTAAAACTAAAGTAAACATGAAAAGACACAAATTGTGTAAAAAAACAAAAACAAACAACTTACTTGTTTTCTTGCAAAATGAGCACTTACATTTTCCCAGTGTAGCCACTGCCTTCAGTGAGATAAGGGAGGTGACATTACGGGACTTAAAAGGACACTGAACTCAATTTTTTTCTTTCATGATTCAGATACAGCATGCAATTTTAAGCAACTTTCTAATTTACTCCTAGTCTCATTTTTTCATTCTCTTGCTATCTTTATTTGAAAAGCAAGAATTTAAGTTTAGAAGCCGGCCCATTTTTGGTTCACAACCTAGGTTGTCCTTGCTGATTGGACAGCACCAATAAACAAGTGCTGTCCAGTTGCTGAACCCAAAAATTGTCTGGCTCCTTAGCTTAGATACCTTCTTTTTCAAACAAAGATAGCAAGAGAATGAAGAAAAAATGAAAGTAGGAGTAAATTAGAAAGTTGCTTAAAATTGCATGCTCTATCTGAATCATGAAAGAAAAAAATTGGGTTTAGCGTCCCTTTAAGTTCTACTGTTACAGGTATTTTGCACCAAAGGCCCTCTTCTGAGCATGGGCCATAAACTGACTGCCACTAGAGCAGGTTTCTCCTAACAACCACTTAACCCCTTTGCTACTGGGAATTTTAGAAAAAAAACTTGCCAAAATAACTGGAGAATTCTTTGAGTTTTTGCTATCACTCAATTTAATCAGAAATAGAGCCTTTGTTTTTTCTTTATTTACCTTTGAAAGATGTTCTTTTATGCCAAAAATTATTAGATATGTGTATTCCTTATATATAATTATTACATTCCAAATAAACCCGTAGCTAACTAGAATTATTTTTATAAAATGTGTTCATTCTTATCCTTTGATTTAGCTAAGACCAGGTATATATATTTTTTTTTTTTATTTTTTTTTGAAAACTGTTTTATTGATTCAAAACAAGATTGTACAATGCATTTCGAATGATATTCTTATCTATGGTAGACATATATTATATACATGGCATTGACATTATTGGTTTTGAGCTAACTATAACCCGGGTTCTTGTAAATGTCTCAAAGTCCAAAGTTTCACACCGGGGATTGATAACTGGTCTATGTTAACTTACTCTTATACTTTGAATCACAAAAAAGAGAATTGAATCTTAAAGATAATAACAGTTTGTAAACAACTTAAGCTTGCACATAAAACAAACAGAAGAAGAAAGAAAGTAAAAGAAAAAAGAAGAAAAGAAAAGGGGATAAAGAAAATATCTGTCTTCCGCTATATTATATGTCTCGAGGAAGTACGTCTTCCAAAGAGATTTTAAAAGTGTGGTTGTCAATCTGTCCTTTCGTTCATTAGTCCTTCTAAAGAAAGTCTTGTTGAAGTGCCCCCCCTGGGGGCCTAGAGCTAAGTTTCCGTGGATGCAGTTGGGGCGCCATCTCGTCTACCGCCCTCCCATAGGAATTTTATGTCTGCTAGCATGTGTGCTTTCCCCCTCTTAGTGTAGCCATATTCCTCCATGTTGAGGAGGTCAGTTACTTTGTCTATCCAGTTTGTCAATGTCGGTGAGTAGGGGGTCTTCCAGTGTAAGGCTATGAGCGATTTGGCTCCTGTCATGCTCATTTGGAGTATAGTCAGTCTTAATTTGCATGGTAGTTTCGGCAGGTCATTCAGTAGCGCAATTCTAGGCGACAAAGAGATGTCATTCCCCAGTAGTGGTCTAAGATAACTTTCCACTGCGCTCCACAGGGGTTGTACCTTGGGGCAACTCCACCACATATGTAGGTAGGTGCCTCTCCCCTCACACCCTCGCCAGCATTTCCCTGAGCTTTCAGGGTAGATAGATTGTAACCTCTCCGGGGTGAGGTACCAACGTGATAAGACCTTGTAGTTGAGTTCTAGGGCTTGGGGGGAGGTTGAGGCTTTCCCTGTTCGCATGAAAATGTATTGCCAATCTCCTATCTGTAACTCAGTGCGAATTTCTGTATGCCAGTGATGTGTGTATGAAGGGAGTTGTTGTGCATGTTTTCCTTGGATCATTTTCTTTGCTAAAGACAGTGAAT
Source organism: Bombina bombina (assembly GCF_027579735.1). Classification (NCBI taxonomy): domain Eukaryota; kingdom Metazoa; phylum Chordata; class Amphibia; order Anura; family Bombinatoridae; genus Bombina; species Bombina bombina. The sequence continues at coordinate 233,631,968 of NC_069503.1, read as the reverse complement.
GTCTTGCTGTTCCTTTAGTGATGCAGTGGCTCTCAAATGGGGTTAGCTCCCTCAGGTAGTCCTGTCTATGGGGTGATTTATGTACAAAGTGAGCTAACTGGGAATATTTTAACCATCCTGAATAACTACCTCCTAGTATGTCATTCATATCTTCTTTCTTTTTGAGCTTCCCCCGTGTAACAAATTCATTTAATGGACTAGTATATCCCCAGCCCGTCAATCTCCTTTGACCTTTATCCAATCCCCCTATTAGTTCTGCATTTCTCGGGATTGGGAATAGTGGAGAACGAACTCCCGAGATATGTTTTCTCCTTGTGGTGATTAAATCCCAAGATTCAAATGTTCTACGGTGTATGGTAAGCTCTGTACACTGGGGTGGTCTGAGTTCTTTAGGGACCCAACAAAGGGCTCCTACCTCAGGGGTTTTGAGGATGTGTGAATCTATTGCTACCCACGCTTTAGTATCAGCCGACCTGTGCCAATCTATTACTCTCTGCAACGTTACTGCGTCTAGATAATCTTGTATACAAGGTAAGCCCAATCCTCCCCTATCCTGTGTTCTATATAGGTTTTCCCTATTCACCCTCGGCTTAATTTTCCCCCAAATAAATAGATTGATAAGTTTTTGTATATGCACTACATACCATTTGGGGACTGGGATTGGGAGGGTTTGGAATACGTACAAGACCCTGGGCAAGACTGTCATTTTAACACATTGAGTTCTCCCCCACCATGTAATTGGTTTAGATGACCATGTATTGAGGTCTACTTGTAGTTTGCGAGAAAGTGTCAGGTAGTTTTCGTCGAATAGTTGTGCCATGTTTGGGGAGATATTTACCCCCAGATATTTTAAAGATTTTTCTTGTAGTTTTAATGGGCATATCTCACTGATGGAGCGAAAGTTGGAAGTAGGGAGTGATATGTTTAAAATTTCTGATTTATGTTTGTTAACTAGGAAGTTGGAGAATTTACCAAAGGTGTCTATTTGTCGCAGCACTTCAGGTATACTGGTGAGGGGATCTGCTAGTGAAAATAAGATGTCGTCTGCGTACATCGCTACTTTAAAGCTATGAGGTCCTATTGGGATTCCTTTAATCTCTTCGTTCTGCCTGATGTTAGCTGCAAGGACTTCCATAGTCAGGATAAACAGTATGGGGGATAAGGGGCAGCCCTGTCTCGTCCCATTTTTTATGTCAAAGGGATCTGAAAGCATTCCATTGGCTTTGACTCTAGCTGTAGGTTGGGAATATAAACTAAGTATACGTTGTATCATTTTGGGGCCGAATCCTTGGGAATGTAAAGTTTCTTTTAGAAAGGTCCAATTAATGCGATCGAATGCCTTTTCGGCATCTGTCCCTATAAGGACTGAAGGGATGTTATAACGTTTGGCATAAGAGGACAAGGTAACCGCCCTAATTGTGTTGTCCCTGGCTTCCCTCCCAGGGACAAAACCCACCTGATCCGTATGTATGAGGGAGCTAAGTATTCCATTAATTCGTGTGGCCAAAATCTTGCCCAGAATCTTGACGTCCGAATTTAAGAGGGATATAGGCCTGTAACTACTCGGGTCGGTGGGGTCTTTGTTGGGTTTTGGTATGACCGAAATATGTGCCATCAGCATATCCCTAGAGAGAGTAGGGTTTTCGTCTAAGGTGTTGAATAAGTGCAATAGGTGTGGGGCTAGAATACCTTTAAAGGATTTGTAGTATGCGTTGGTAAAGCCGTCGGGACCTGGGCTCTTTCCTGTGGGTAAATTGGTAATGGCTCTAACAACTTCTGTTAATGATATGGGAGCTTCCAAAGCTTCTTTTTGTGTTTGATCTAAGGCCGGAAGGTCTGCGGCTTTTATATATTCCTGCATGTCTTTCAAGTGTTCCAACGTGTCTATGCTGTCTAAATTGTATAGCTTAGAATAGAATTTACTAAAATAGTCTGCTATTTGTTTGCTATCATGTAAGTGTTGTTTGTCTGTGGTCACTAGCTTTTCCACTTGGGATCTAGCGCGTTGGGCTTGTAAGAGTTTAGCGAGGAGAGGGCCTGATCGGTTTCCTTCGTAAGCATATAGCTTCCTAATATTTAGAGCTTTTCTTTGTGCTTCCTTCCTTAAAATATGATTTAGATCCTGTCTGGTTTTGGTTAACATGGTGTATATCATAGTATCTGATGGTGCATTTTTGTGTTGGAGTTCTAAATTCCCAAGTTGCCCTGTCAAAGTGTGTACTTTCTCATTATATGTCTTCCTCCTAAATGACAATTGTTTGATGCATTCTCCCCTCATAACAGCCTTATGGGCTTCCCATACCAGTTTAGGTTTCATATCAGGTGTAGCATTTATTTGGAAATATTCCCGTAATGTCTTAGTCAGGGTCTCTTTGGTTGCTGGATCGTTGAGGAGCGAGCTGTCTAATCTCCATATGAAGGGGGTGATAGGGTGATTGGGCCATTTCAGATTGATGCTTATCTGGGAGTGATCTGACCAGGCAGTTGGCTGAATATCGGATTCTGTGGCTAGAGCTAGGTGGTGTCTCTCAATTAAGAGGTAATCTATTCTCGTGTAGACTGCCCAGGGGTGAGAATAAAACGTGTAGTTTCTTTGTGAACTATGCTGTATTCGCCAGACATCTATCAGGCCTAGCTGTGACAGGCAATTATAAATCGCGTTTGGGGGTCGGGCTAAGGAGGGTGTCTTCCCAGAGGAGGAATCTAACGTGGGGTCTAATGTGACATTCAAATCCCCACCCAAAATTAAAGTCCCCTTCTTATTATCGTTTATTAGTTTGCTAAGTTGGTTGAAGAATTTCGCTTTATGATTATTGGGAGCATATACATTTGCTAAGGTCACCGGGTTGTTAAATAGTGTCCCTATTAGTATCAGAATTCTACCCTCATCATCTGTTACTTTTTTCGTTAGTTTAAAATGAATATTCTTGTGTAGCAGAATCCCCACACCATTTGCTTTTTTACCTGGTAGGGAGTTAAAATAAACCTCTGGATGTGACTTGGAGAGGAATCTAGGTTCCGCCTGCTCTTTGAAGTGGGTTTCCTGAATAAAGATAATCGAGTCTTTGTGTTTGGCAAAGCATCGCAGTGCTATTGAGCGTTTTGTGGGAGAGTTTAGTCCCTTCACATTTTGTGAAATAAGCGTCAATGTGTTGTCAGTCATTTGTGAGTGTGTCGAGTATACAGGGAGTGCAGAATTATTAGGCAAATGAGTATTTTGACCACATCATCCTCTTTATGCATGTTGTCTTACTCCAAGCTGTATAGGCTCGAAAGCCTACTACCAATTAAGCATATTAGGTGATGTGCATCTCTGTAATGAGAAGGGGTGTGGTCTAATGACATCAACACCTATATCAGGTGTGCATAATTATTAGGCAACTTCCTTTCCTTTGGCAAAATGGGTCAAAAGAAGGACTTGACAGGCTCAGAAAAGTCAAAAATAGTGAGATATCTTGCAGAGGGATGCAGCACTCTTAAAATTGCAAAGCTTCTGAAGCGTGATCATCGAACAATCAAGCGTTTCATTCAAAATAGTCAACAGGGTCGCAAGAAGCGTGTGGCAAAACCAAGGCGCAAAATAACTGCCCATGAACTGAGAAAAGTCAAGCGTGCAGCTGCCAAGATGCCACTTGCCACCAGTTTGGCCATATTTCAGAGCTGCAACATCACTGGAGTGCACAAAAGCACAAGGTGTGCAATACTCAGAGACATGGCCAAGGTAAGAAATGCTGAAAGACGACCACCACTGAACAAGACACACAAGCTGAAACGTCAAGACTGGGCCAAGAAATATCTCAAGACTGATTTTTCTAAGGTTTTATGGACTGATGAAATGAGAGTGAGTCTTGATGGGCCAGATGAATGGGCCCGTGGCTGGATTGGTAAAGGGCAGAGAGCTCCAGTCCAACTCAGACGCCAGCAAGGTGGAGGTGGAGTACTGGTTTATTCTGGTATCATCAAAGATGAGCTTGTGGGGCCTTTTCGGGTTGAGGATGGAGTCAAGCTCAACTCCCAGTCCTACTACCAGTTTCTGGAAGACACCTTCTTCAAGCAGTGGTACAGGAAGAAGTCTGCATCCTTCAAGAAAAACATGATTTTCATGCAGGACAATGTTCCATCACACCCGTCCAAGTACTCCACAGCGTGGCTGGCAAGAAAGGGTATAAAAGAAGAAAATCTAATGACATGGCCTCCTTGTTCACCTGATCTGAACCCCATTGAGAACCTGTGGTCCATCATCAAATGTGAGATTTACAAGGAGGGAAAACAGTACACCTCTCTGAACAGTGTCTGGGAGGCTGTGGTTGCTGCTGCATGCAATGTTGATGGTGAACAGATCAAAACACTGACAGAATCCATGGATGGCAGGCTTTTGAGTGTCCTTGCAAAGAAAGGTGGCTATATTGGTCACTGATTTGTTTTTGTTTTGTTTTTGAATGTCAGAAATGTATATTTGTGAATGTTGAGATGTTATATTGGCTTCACTGGTAAAAATAAATAATTGAAATGGGTATATATTTGTTTTTTGTTAAGTTGCCTAATAATTATGCACAGTAATAGTCACCTGCACACACAGATATCCCCCTAAAATAGCTAAAACTAAAAACAAACTAAAAACTACTTCCAAAAATATTCAGCTTTGATATTAATGAGTTTTTTGGGTTCATTGATAACATGGTTGTTGTTCAATAATAAAATTAATCCTCAAAAATACAACTTGCCTAATAATTCTGCACTCCCTGTATGTAAAAGCTCTTACCCCATGTAGGTATTCAGCAGTGGTAGTTGTCAAAGCGGCTGCATCAGGATGACCTGGCTTGTAGTAAAGGACAGAAAGGAAGAAGGTCGGATAAGGTGACTTTACCCTTTTAAGTGGAGCAGAAGTGACAGACATGAGAGGAAAAACAAAAGAAAAATTAACATAACTGTAATAATACAAATCTTTTAACAAAATCTTGATACATCTCAATAGTGCAAATAAGGGGTATAAACCCATATCTACTGGAAGTCGGGGGACTATGGGAAGCAAGAGAAGGAAGTGGAGGGAAAGGGGGAGAAGCTGAAGGTGGATGGAGGGAAGGGTCGGGGAGAAAAGGGAGGAAGGGGGAAGGGGCGAGGAGGGAATAGAAGGGAGGGATAAGAGCAGCTGGCCAAAGTAACAATAGTAGTAGTAAAGGGGGATTAAGAACCAAGTTTGGCCAGCTCTGTTTCCGGGGCGGGACCCCGAACCGGGATGGGGAAATTGGAGGTAATTCAACTAATGGAACATTTCAACTCTTTCAAATAAACCCCTCAAATCATTCAATTACAGTGAAGGCAGTTTATAATAACTATTTCAATATATTAACTGTTGAGCAAACCTAACATATCTGGTGAAGCCTATGAGGCTAGCAGTCAGCACTTGGCCTCGAGTCACCTAAGAAGAAAGACTCTGTATATGTCATGCAGCAATTCAGGTTATATCTTCTTCTTCTCCGTCTCCAGTCAAGGAGCCAGAGGGGGTGTTTCTCCTTTTTTTCGGGACTGTTGTCCATTCTGGGCGTTGTGGCCTCTGTGGGAGGTTAGTCTGAGTTTTATTACCCCGGTCTGGGGCTTTTAAAGATGGAAGGGATGGTTGCGATATTTCCAATTGCTTGCAGAAGCTCTCTATGTCCTCAGGGCTCCTATATGTATAGATCTTGTCGTCCTTTGTGACTTTGATGGAAAAAGGGAAGCCCCATCTATATGGGATGCCAAGGTCGGTTAAATGCAGAGTTAGGTACCGTGCTTCTTTTCGTTTCGCCAATGTGAGGCTGCTAAGGTCTGCATATATCTGTATACTGTCTTCCCCAAAAATGATCGGTGATTTCTTTCTCGCTGCCTGCAAAATTCTCTCTTTGTCTGTAAATTTATGACAGCACAAGACAATGTCCCTTGGAGGAGCTGTTGCGGAAGGCCGTGCTCTCAAGGCCCTATGTGCTCTGTCCAGAACAATAGTTTCGCCTGTATTCAGATCCAGCAAGTATTTAAATAAGTTTTGTAGGTATGAGGCTATTTGTGCTTGAAGTATCTGCTCCGGGACACCTCTGATTCTGAGGTTCTGTCATCTACCTCGATTGTCGAGGTCCTCCATTTGTTCCTGCAGCCGTACTATCGCTGTATTCTGTTGTTGAACAGCTTCTTCTAGGTTATCTGAGGTTTTAGTCGTTTCTTCTACTTGTTCTTCTAGCAACATCACTCTGTTTCCTAAAGCAGTAATTTCTTTCTTTACCCCTGCTAAACCTTCCTTAATCGCTTGGTTAACCTGTGACATGAAAAAGGTAAGATCCTTCTTGGTGGGAAGGTTGTCCAAGTCAGCTTTTGTGAGTGGGGTGTTTTGAGTGTCGCCCCATTGTGAGTTTTCTTCCAAGCCATCTGCGCTGTCTTCAGTAAGCATGTTTGTGTTTGAGGATGTTGGCCCTTCTTGGGGTTTGAAAAAAGCATTTAGCTTGGTATTTGCAGACATAGCTGGTTTATTTGACTTTTCAGCTTTATGCTTGTTGCGTGATGCCATGTTGGTGTTTTATTTAGAGGTATCTCGGCTGCGGATTCCGCGCCCTCGTGATTATGAGAAGGGAAAAGTTTGTGTAACCTCAGAATGTTCTATGTATTTGCTGCTGTTAAATGTTCCACTGTCACCCAATGATGAGTGTGGGCTGCATCTAATTTGTATAGGTGTCGTCCGGAGGAATTCTTTGACCGTTTTAAATAAGGACAGGCTGATTGTTTATAAATATAGTTACTGTCCCTGCGGCTTTTCTGGCATGGAGGCCGGTTTTAGCATTATCCCCCCTCGGGGGTTTCCATGTTAGGCTGAAATAATATTGAGGGCCTGCCAGGAGTGCAGTTTGTAGAGGCTTATGTAGATTGATATCTCGTGTTTCAGCCAGGTATATATATTTTAATTATTTTTAATAATGTTATGCTATTTTTCTGCAGCTTTGTCTAAAATGATGCAAAGGGCTAACTCTCATTTGGTATAGCAGAACTGCCTAAAATCCAGAATCGTTATAAGGGACTTCTCTCATGTATTCTACCTATTAAAGACCTCACTAAGAAGACCGTCAATTTTCAAGCCTTTGATGACCTAAAGCAATTATTCACCTTCTATGTCAAAGTTGATGCCTCTAAGACTCCCATTGGAGCCTTTCTGCCTTGAGTTCTCTCCCCAGAAGAAAGAAATTAGAACATAGGGGATAGAGAACTGCTCACCATAAAAACAGCTTTCAAAGAATGAAGGCATCTACTGGAGGGGGCTGATCATCCCATTACTGTTTTTACAGTCCAGAGAAATCTGGAATACCTACACAAATCCCAAAGACTCAAAGCCAGGCAGGCCCGGTTGCACTTTTTTTTGCCACTTTCATTTATTCATTACTTATCATTCAGGAGCCAACAATGGCAAAACTGATGCTTTATCCTGTATTGGAGAAATCGAGGAAATATATTTAGAGCCAAATACTATTCTCCAACGAGGACAATTCTTAGCTATCAAAGCTCCTTATGGAACACTATTCATCTAAAAATACTAACTCCAGAAGATGCCCCCAGTTCCACATAAACAGAGTTCCAGATTCAAGACATTAAGGTGGTAGTGCCATCCTCTGTAGTTCCTGAGTTCCTACATTATTTTCATGACACCTCTCTGGGATAACATGAAGAAATCCATAAGACTCAAAAGTTAATTAGTCAACAATTCTGGCTTTACATGCAAAATATATATAACATTTTATGTACAGTCTTGTCCTGTGTGCATAGTTAACAAAGACTCACAACAACCCCCTTCAGGTCTGTTACAACCACTTCCTGTGCCAAGCAGACCATGGGACAAAATAAATATGGACTTCATTCTTCAGTTTTAGTGGTAGTAGATTGCTTTTCTAAAATGGCTCATTTTATTGCCATTAAGGGAGTACCCGATGCAAATCACACAGCTACCATTTTCCTGCAAAATAATTTACGACTGCATGGCTTACCAGAGACTATAGTGTCCAATATAGTTCCCCAATTTAAGTCTAAATTCTGGCCAGCCTTTTGCAAAGGACTGCGCATTCAGTGGGCCTTATCTACTGCTTTCCATCTCCAACCTGATGACACAAATCAAACTTTGGAGCAGTACCTTAGATTTTATTCAACATGTGTGTGTGTGTCATGGCCAAAAATATTGGCACCCCTGCATTTCTGTCAGATAACGCACCACTTCGCCCAGAAAATTTTGCAATTACAAATGTTAAGGCATTCTCATGTTATTTCTTTTGTTTGTATTGGTATGACACAAAAAAGTGGAGAAAAAAAGCCAAATCTGACACATTCAATGCAAAACTCCAAAAATGGACTTGACAAAATTATTGGCACCCTCAATTTAATATTTGGTAGCACACCCCTTGGAAAAAATAACTGAAATCAATCACTTCCTGTAACCATCAAAGAGTTTCTTACACCTCTCTAATGGAATTTTGTGCCACTCTTCTTTCACCAACTGCATCAGGTCTCTCAGATTGAAAGGATTCCTTTTCCCAACTCCTATTTTGAGATCTCTCCACAGGTGCTCTATGGGATTGAGATCTGGACTAATTGCTGACCAGTTCAGTACTCTCCAGCGCTTTGTCTGAAACCATTTCTGGGTGCTTTTTGATGTGTCCTGCTGTAATGACCTCTGATGGAGACGCAACTTTCTGACACTGGGCCCTACATCGCACCACAGAATGCTTTGGTAGTCTTCAGATTTCATAATGCCATGCCGACAGTCAAGACATCCAGTGCCTTAAGCAGCAAAGCAACCCCAAAACATCAGTGAAACTCCACTTTGTTTGACTGTGGGGATTGTATTTTTTTCTTTAAAAGCCTCATTTCTTTTTCTGAAAATAATAGAATGATGGGCTTAATCAAAAAGCTGTAATTGTGTCCCTTTTCATTAAGATGGCGACGTATAGTGCGAGCTGATACATTTGTACCCTGTGCCTGAAGGTCAGCTTGAATTTGTCTGAAAGTTTAATGAGGTTCTTTATGTACCATTTGAACAATCCTTCGTTGCAATCTTTGATCCATTTTTTTCTTTCGTTTACGTCCATGGGCTGTAAATTTCTTGAAAATGTTGCACACAGTGGACACAGGAACATTAAGATCTCTGGAGATGGACTTGTAACCTTGAGATTGTCCATGCTTTTCCACAATTTTTGTTCTCAAATTCTTAGACAATTATTTGTTGCTCTTTCTCTTCTCCATGCTCAGTGTGGCACACAGAGGCACACAACAGAAAGGTTGAGTACATTTTCCACCATTTTAACTGGTTGCTGGTGTTCAAAATTTTGTCTCGACTCAGCTGTTGTAGTAAAAGCAAAGGGCTGAGGAGTTATATGGGCATAAACCTTCATTGCGCATGCCCTCCAGGCACACTCCCCGCATGCGCACGTGACCTGATCAGCTGAATAAAGGTCCAGGATTTATACAGACGAGTTGCCTTCAGTGCGCATGCACGTGGTGACTGACGTGCAATGAAAAAAACCCATACAATTTTAAAATAATATTTAAAAATATATGTGAAGCCTAAATGATCAAAAGTTAAAGTATAGGACGGATAACATTAAAAAACGTAATGTACAGTGTCATGTGGCCCCACCAAATGTAATGGTTGTGTCTACATAGAGGTTTATGCAATGAACCATTTACACATTGAACTAAATTTATGTATTTGCAAACTTATTTCACAAAAAGAAACTTGGGGGATCTATGTACAACAATCTAGAAAACCTGTATATTAAATAGGAGTGTTGGCGTTGGCAGGAGAAAAACTGTGTTCTTCCAAAAAATAATTTTGCAAATACATACATTGGGGGGTAGTTATCAACGTGTCAACTTTCCTGCCTTCGCTGGCCCAATACGCCCGCATAAGCTCGCCTAACATCGCCGCCGCGGACCTGAAAAATTTTGCCTAAGTTATCGAATAAAGCTGTCAAAAAGCCGCGCACCAAGTACGGGGCGATGAGCAGCGGACTGTGAGAGTTATCACTCATCCGATCTCGCTGCTCTTCGGCTTTTTCCCAGCTTTATTGCTAGCCTGTCACTAAGCGCTCACACTAAACTACACTGTTCTACCCCCTATACCGGCGCCCCCGGAGCCCCCCGCAACTAAATAAAGTTATTAACCCCTAAACCGCCGCTCCTAGACCCTGCCGCAACTCTGATAAATGTATTAACCCCTAAACCGCCGCTCCTAGACCCTGCCACAACTCTGATAAATGTATTAACCCCTAAACCGCCGCTCCTAGACCCTGCAGCAACTCTGATAAATGTATTAACCCCTAAACCGCCGCTCCTAGACCCTGCCGCAACTCTGATAAATGTATTAACCCCATAACCGCCGCTCCTAGACCCTGCCGCAACTCTGATAAATGTATTAACCCCTAAACCGCCGCTCCCGGACACCGCTGCCACCTACATTATACCTATTAACCCCTATCCTGCCCCCCCTATACCGTCGCCCTCTATAATAAAGTTATTAACCCCTATCCTGCTTATCCCGCACCTCGCCGCAACTAAATAAATAGTTTAACCCCTAAACCGCCGCTCCCGGACCCTGCCGCAACCTATATTAAATTTATTAACCCCTAATCTGCCCCCCTACACCGTTGCCACCTATAATAAATTTATTAACCCCTATCCTGCCCCCCACTACACCGCCACTACTGTAATAAATTTATTAACCCCTAAACCTAAGTCTAACATTAACCATAACACCCCCCTAACTTAAATATTAATTAAATAAATCTAAATAATATTTCTATTATGAACTAAATTAATCCTATTTAAAACTAAATACTTACCTTTAAAATAAACCCTAATATAGCTACAATATAAATAATAATTAGAAAGACAAAAACACAAGAGAGGCGCCCAAATGTGTGTATCCGTGGCAAACTGTGATATAAAGATGTGATACGTTTTAACACAAACTACTCACAATTTGAAAGAGCACACTTATGTGCTTGTAGTATCGGGCTGGATATCTGAGCTACCCAGCTGGCTCCCTCCGGTCGCCACTCACTCCCAGTCTGTAAATACAAACACGCCCAAATGTGTGTATCTGTGATAGTATAATCAATTAGCACCAAACATTCTACACAGGGTACTCACAATTTGTTAGTGCACACCTATGTGCTTGTAGACGCAGGCTGGTTATTTAGAGCTAACCAGCTGGCTCCCTCTGGTCTCAGAACTCCTCCACTGCAGGTGTATGGTAATACTGGGCTCACCCAATGAGTATCCAAGCCAATAGATAAAAACAAAGTATTTTATTCTTGTAACAATAATGGCTATGATACAACAGTTTGTATGGGTGGGCATAAAGAGATATGCTACGCGTTTCTCGGCTATGACGGCCGTTTCATCAGGCATAATTAATTAAATAAATTACCTACAAATAACTACAATTAAATACAATTACATAAACTAACTAAAGTACAAAAAATAAAAAAAGCTAAGTTACAAAAAATAAAAAAAATAAGTTACAAACATTTTAAAAATATTACAACAATTTTAAGCTACTTACACCTAATCTAAGCCCCCTAATAAAATAACAAACCCCCCCAAAATAAAAAATGCCCTCCCCTATTCTATTAGCTGATCGAAACAGCCAATCAGATTCAAGTTCAATCCGATTGGCTGATCCAATCAGCCAATCAGATTGAGCTTGCATTCTATTGGCTGTTTCGATCAGCTAATAGAATGCGAGCTCAATCTGATTGGCTGATTGGATCAGCCAATCGGATTGAACTTGAATCTGATTGGCTGATTCAATCAGCCAATCAGATTTTTTCTACCTTAATTGAAGGGACGCATCTTGGATGACGTCCCTTAAGGAGCCTTCATTCGTCGGTAGTCCGTCGGTAAAGAAGGATGTTCCGCGTCGGCGGGATGAAGATTGAAGACCCGGCTTGGAAGATGACATCGCCCGGATAGAAGACTTCTTCAGCGCCTCTTGGAAGATGACATCGCCCGGATGGAAGACTTCTTTAGCGCCACTTGGGGGATCACTTCATCGGATGGAAGATTTCTTCAGCGCCCCTTGGATGATCACTTCTACCGCTCCGGATGTCCTCTTCGGTTCCATCGCTGCTCGGCTGAGTGAAGACAAGGTAGGATGATCTTCAGGGGATTAGTGTTAGGTTATTTTAAGGGGGGGTTGGGTTAGATTAGGGGTATGTGGGTGGTGGGTTTTAATGTTGGGGGGGGGTTGTATTTTTCTTTTACAGGCAAAAGAGCTGAATTCTTTGGGGCATTCCCCACAAATGGCCCTTTTAAGGGCTGGTAAGGTAAAAGAGCTTTGAACTTTTTTAATTTAGAATAGGGTAGGGCATTTTTTTAATTTTGGGGGGGGTTGTTATTTTATTAGGGGGCTTAGATTAGGTGTAAATAGCTTAAAATTGTTGTAATATTTTTAAAATGTTTGTAACTTATTTTTTTTATTTTTTGTAACAGCTTTTTTTATTTTTTGTACTTTAGTTAGTTTATGTAATTGTATTTAATTGTAGTTATTTGTAGGTAATTTATTTAATTAATTTAATGATAGTGTAGTGTTAGGTTTAATTGTAACTTAGGTTAGGATTTATTTTACAGGTAATTTTGTATTTCTTTTAGCTAGGTAGTTATTAAATAGTTAATAACTATTTAATAACTATTCTAACTAGCTAAAATAAATACAAAGTTACCTGTAAAATAAAAATAAATCCTAAGATAGCTACAATATAATTATTATTTATATTGTAGCTATATTAGGGTTTATTTTAAAGGTAAGTATTTAGTTTTAAATAGGATTAATTTAGTTCATAATAGAAATATTATTTAGATTTATTTAATTAATATTTAAGTTAGGGGGTGTTAGGGTTAGTGTTAGACTTAGGTTTAGGGGTTAATAAATTTATTACAGTGGTGGCGGTGTAGTGGGGGGCAGCATAGGGGTTAATAAATGTATTATAGGTGGCGACGGTGTAGGGGGGCAGGATAGGGGTTAATAAATTTAATATAGGTTGCGGCGGGTTCAGGGAGCGGCGGTTTAGGGGTTAAACTATTTATTTATTTGCGGCGAGGTGCGGGATCAGCAGGAGAGGGGTTAATAACATTATTATAGAGGGCGGAGGTATAGGGGGGGCAGGATAGGGGTTACTAGGTATAATGTAGGTGGCGGTGGGCTTCGGGAGCGGCGGTTTAGGGGTTAATACATTTATTATAGTTGCGGTGGGCTCCGGGAGCGGCGGTTTAGGGGTTAATATGTATAGAGTAGCTTGCGGTGGGCTCCGGGAGCGGCGGTTTAGGGGGTAATAACTTTATTTAGTTGCGGCAGTGTAGGGGGGACAGATTAAGGGTGTTTAGACTCGGGGTACATGTTAGGGTGTTAGGTGTAGACAGCTCCCATAGGAATCAATGGGATGTCTGGCAGCAGCGAACTTGTACTTTCGCTATGGTCAGACTCCCATTGATTCCTATGGGATCCGCCGCCTCCAGGGTGGCAGATTGAAAACCAGGTACGCTGGGCCGTAAAAGTGCCGAGCGTACCTGCTAGTTTTTTGATAACTAGCAAAAGTAGTCAGATAGTGCCGCACTTGTGTGCGGAACATCTGGAGTGACGTAAGAATCGATCTGTGTCGGAATGAGTCCGGCGGATCGAAGCTTACGTCACAAAATTCTACTTTTGCCGGTCTCTAGCCTTTGATAACTAAGGCGAATCAGCCTCGCCACAAATACGCTGCGGAATTCCAGCGTATTTGAGGTTGACGGCTTGATAACTAGGCCCCATTTAGTTCAATCTATAAATGGTTCATTCCATAAACCTTATGTCCAACCAATGTAGACACAACCGTTACATTTTGTGGGGCCACATGACACTGTACATGACGTTTTTTAAAGTAATCCATCCTATACTTTAACTGTTGATCATTTGGGCTTCACATATATTTTTAAATATTATTTTAAATTGTATGTTTTTTTTTCATTGTATGTCAGTCACCGCGCGCATGCGCACTGAAGGCAACTCGCCTGTATAAATCCTTGACCTTTATTCAGCTGATCGGGTTGCGTGCGCATGCGCAGAGTGTGTCTGGAGTGCATGCGCAATGAAGGTTTATGCCTATAAAACTCCTCAACCCTTTGCTTTTACTACAACAGCTGATTTTGGGAGGTTGGGCCTCTTGCGCATGCGCAGTGTGCGCCACACACCTCCAACAGATGATGTCACGTCACCGGAAGTGACGCACGTCCGGAATTTTTATAATTCGAGACCAAAAAAATTCTCCACTTTTTTGTGTCATACCAATACAAACAAAAGAAATAACAATTTTCTGGGTGAAGTGATGCATTATCTGACAGTAATGCAGGGGTGCCAATATTTTTGGCCATGATTGTATATGCTTCTTGTTATTGGCTTACCGATATATTTAGTTACCTCTCTGTAGTGTATTGCTGCTTCTTCAAGAAAGGATACTAAAATAATGAAGCAAAATTTGTAACGGAGGTTAATTGGAAAGTTGTTTAGAAATGTATGCTTTATCTGAATCATGAAAGAAAAAATTTGGGTTTTGTTTCCCTTTTTTAATCAATATGGATGATGAATGATGATAACTGTGGTGGTAATTAATACCAGAATATTAAAACAAAAAGGGTTGTCAACTTTTTAAAATTATTTTATTGGAAGATACAAGCTACAAAAGTATAAAACAAGCCTCAATAAAATACCAAAAGCTACAACATCCAGTCCAAATTATACAGGGCAACTTTATCTTAAATAAACCTAGATTAAGCAATATTAACTAAACATAGTGAACCAGAGAATCTATCCCAAGATGAATACACAAGAATGCTAATATACTCAGCCAGTTCAGTGCTCTCTCTCTCTCTCTCTCTCTCTCTCTCTCTCATCAGTTGCTTCCAGGAGGTTAGGAAGATAAAAATGTGTATACTAACTGTTGACTCCCATTGTATACTTAATTTACTTAAAGTGTGTCCTACCATACACCAATTTAAAGGGACAGTCTAGTCAAAAAAAACTTTCATGATTCAGATAGGCAGGGATAGGCAAGGTATCCGTACACGGACACTGGTGTCCGTGACTATCCCTTGCAGTGTCCGCCACAACCTCAGTATATCTTTTCTTTCTGATTAAATAATAGGAATTAAAAAATATGTAGTGTGAATAAAGTTAGTGGCTTGTCAAGAGACTGCTAGTGATATTGGGTAATAAGTTATGGAATAAATAAAGCCTGAGTGAAATACTGGATGTGTATCTGCATCTGTATAATAACACCCAGCTCTATACAAAGACACAGTAGTGACACTGGCACATGCGTATAGCCAGACAAGGGTTGGTTATAGGGTCAGTGGTATCTGCATCAGTATAATAACAGCCAGCACTATATAATGGCACAGTAGTGACACTGGCACATGGGCATATCCAGAGGAGGGCTGGTTATAGAATCAGTGGTATCTGCATCAGTTTAATAATACCCAGCGCTATATAAAGACACAGTAGTGACACTGGCTCATGGGTATAGCCAGAGGAGGGCTGGTTATAGGATCAGTGGTATCTGCATCAGTATAATAACACCAAGCATTATAAAATAATGTTTTTAATTTCAAATGTAATTTGGTATGTGCCTATCCTTGCAGATAGGGCATGTAATTTTAAACAATTTTCCAATTTAATTTTATCACCAATTTTTCTTTCTTAGACCTTGAAGACCGCCTCTTAAGAATGCATTTTAACAGGTTTTTCACCACTAGAGGGTGTTAGTTCATGTTTTTCATATAGATAACACTGTGCTCGTGCACGTGAAGTTACCTGGGAGCCATCACTGATTGGCTAAACTGCAAGTCTGTCAAAAGAACTGAAATAAAGGGGCAGTCTGCAGAGGCTTAGATACAAGATAATCACAGAGGTAAAAAATATATAAATATAACTGTGTTGGTTATGCAAAACTAGGGAATGGGTAAACAAGGGATTATCTATCTTTTAAAACAATAACAATTCTGGTGTAGAATGTCCCTTTAAGGCTACATGGAAGTGCAATTCTAAGACAAAGACTAGGCCAAGGCATCTATTTATCAAGCTGTCAACCGCAAATATGCTGGAATTCCACAGCGTATTTGTGGCGAGTCTGATTCACCTTAGTTATCAAACCCTACAGACAGGGAAAAGTAGAATTTAGTGACGTAACATACGATCCACCGGACTCAGTCCGACACTGATTGATGCATACGTCAAGTTCGGCACTATCTGACTACTTTTGCTAGTTATCAAAAGTCTACCAGGTACGCTCGGCACTATTCCGGCCCAGCGTACCTGGTTTTCAATCCGCTGCCCTGGAGGCGGCGGATGCCATAGGAATCAATGGGAGTCTGAAAGCATCAAAAGCTTATGTTCGCTGCTGCCCGATATCCCATTGATTCCTATGGGAACATTTACACCTAACACCCTAACATGTACCCCAGGTCTAAACACCCCTGATCTGCCGCCCCCTACACCGCTGCCACCTACATTATACTTATTAACCCCTAAACCGCCGCTCCCGGAGCCCGCCGCAACTAAATAAAGTGTTTAACCCCAAAATCGCCACTCCCGAAGCCCGCCACAACTAAATAAAGTGTTTAACCCCTAGACCGCCGCACCCGGAGCCCACCGCCACCTACATTATACTTATTAACCCCTAATCTGCCCCCTCTACAACCCCGCCACCTACATTATACTTATTAACCCCTAATCTGCCCCCCTACACCACTGCCACTATATTAAATTTATTAACCCCTAATCTGCCCCCCCTACACCGCCGCCACTATATTAAATTTATTAACCCCTAAACCTAAGTCTAACCCTAACCCTAACACCCCCTAACTTAAATATATTTTAAATAAATCTAAATAAATATTACTAGCATTAAATTAATTATTCCTATTTAAAAATAAATACTTACCTATAAAATAAACTCTAAGCTAGCTACAATATAACTAATAGTTACATTGTAGCTAGCTGAGGGTTTATTTTTATTTTACTTGCAACTTTGTATTTATTTTAACTATGTAGAATAGTTAATAAATAGTTATTAACTATTTAATAACTAACTAGTTAAAATAAATACAAATATACCTGTAAAATAAAACCTAACCTAAGTTACAATTACACCTAACACTACAACTATAATTTAATTAATTCCCTAAATTAACTACAATTAAATAAAATTAAATAATATTATCTAAAGTACAAAAACAAACAAACACTAAATTACATAAAATAATAAAATAATTACAAGATTTTTATACTAATTACACATACTCTAATCCCCCTAACAAAATTAAAAAGCCCCCCAAATAAAAAAAGCCCTACCCTACATTAAATTACAAATAGTTCTTAAAAGGGCCTTTTGCAGGATATTGCCCCAAAGTAATCAGCTCTTTTACCTGTAAAAAAAAAATTACAACCCCCCCCAATATTAAAACCCACCACCCACCCAGCCAACCCTACTCTAAATCCCATCCAATCCCCCCTTAAAAAACCTAACACTAACCCCTTGAAGATCACCCTACCTGGAGACGTCCTCCAGACATGCAGAAGTCTTCATCCAAGCCAGGCAGAAGAGGTCTTCATCTTCATCCAGGAGGCATCTTCTATCTTCATCCATCTGGCGCGGATGTCTTCTTCAACAATGACGAGTCCTTTTAAGTGACGTCATCCAAGATGGCGTCCTTCAATTCCGATTGGTTGATAGAATTCTACCAGCCAATCGGAATTAAGGTAGGAAAATTCCTATTGGTTGATGCAATCAGCCAATAGGATTGAGCTTGCATTCTATTGGCTGATTGGATCAGCCACTAGGCCTGTAAAATAAAAATAAACTATCAGTTATATTGTAGCTATCTTAGGGTTTACTTTATAGGTAAGTATTTAGTTTTAAATAGGAATAATTTAGGTGATAATAGTAGATTTTATTTCGATTTATTTAAATTATATTTAAGTTAGGGGGTGTTAGGGTTATGGTTAGACTTAGATTTAGGGGTTAATAAATTTAATATAGTGGCGGCAACGTTGGGGGTGGCAGATTAGGGGTTAATAAATGTAGGTAGGTGGCGGCGATGTTAGGGACAGCAGATTAGTTGTTAATAATATTTAACTAATGTATTTAGTTGCGGTGGGCTCCGGGAGCGGCGGTTTAGGGGTTAAACAATTTATTTAGTTGCGGTGGGCTCCGGGAGCGGCGGTTTAGGGGGTAAACAATTTATTTAGTTGCGGTGGGCTCCGGGAGCGGCGGTTTATTGGTTAAACAATTTATTTAGTTGCTGTGGGCTCCGGGAGCGGCGGTTTAGGTTGTAAACTGTATAGTATAGTGTGGGTGTTTAGTGACAGGGTACCAAGAAAGCTGTAAAAAAGCCGAAGAGCAGCGAGATCGATGTTAGTTAACAACAGTCCACTGCTCATCGCACCGTACTTGGTGCGCGGCTTTTTGACAGCTTTTTTGATCATTTTGGAGAGAGTATTCAGGTCTGCTGCAGCGATGTTAGGCGATCTTATTGGTCGAATTCAGGTAAATTGACGGCTTGATAAATGGATGCCCAAAGCTTAGTCTATGTTTTAAATCACAGTATAATTAAAGATTTAACTACTTGAAAATTCTGGGGATAAATTCTCTGGTTTTATGATACCACAATAATTACTACCAAAAATGCTGTTCGGGCGTGACCACATTGTTATCTATATGGCCCACATGAACTAGCAGTCTCCTGTTGTAAAAAGCAAACACAAAAGCATATGATTAAGAGGCTGCCAATAGAGCCTTTAAAACAGGCAGAAATTTAGAGGTTTAAATGTTATACAGTATAGTAATATAACAATGTTGAATGTGCAAAGCTGGGGAATGGGTAGTAAAGGCATCATCTATCTTTTTAAACAATAACATTTTTACGGCCAGATTACGAGTTTTGCAGATAGAGGGGTGCGTTGCTAACGTGCACGTTATTGTCACTGCTCACTTATCTACAACGCTGGTATTATGGGTTTATACAAACCCGGCGTTAAAAGGCAAGAAGTGAGCGTAGAGCAAAATTGTGCTCCATACCTCACTCCAATACCAGCGCTGCTTAAGTCAGCGGTGAGCTGGTTATACGTTCTTGTGCACGATTTCCCCATAGACATCAATGGGGAGAGCCGGCTGAAAAAAAGTCTAACACCTGCAAAAAAGCAGCGTAAAGCTCCATAACGCAGCCCCATTGATTCCTATGAGGAAACTAAATTTATGTTTACACCTAACACCCTAAAATGAACCCTGAGTCTAAACATCCCTAATCTTAAACTTATTAAACCCCTAATCTGCCGCCCCCGACATCGCCAACACCTACATTATACTTAATAACCCCTAATCTGCCGCTCCTGACATCGCCACCACTATAATAAACATATTAACCCCTAATCTGCCACACTCCCGCCTCGCAAACATTAGTTAAATATTATTAACCACTAATCTGCTGTCCCTAACATCGCCACCACCTACCTACATTTATTAACCCCTAATCTGCCGCCCCCAACGTTGCCGCCACTATATTAAATTTATTAACCCCTAAATCTAAGTCTAACCATAACCCTAACACCCCCTAACTTAAATATAATTTAAATAAATCGAAATAAAATCTACTATTATCACCTAAATTATTCCTATTTAAAACTAAATATTTACCTATAAAATAAACCCTAAGCTAGCTACAATATAACTAATAGTTACATTGTAGCTAGTTAAGGTTTTATTTTTATTTTAAAGGCAAGTTTGTATTTATTTTAATTAGGTAGAATAGTTATTAAATAGTTATTAACTATTTAATAACTACCTAGCTAAAATAAATACAAATTTACCTGTAAAATAAAACCTAACCTAAGTTACACTAACACCTAACACTACATTACAATTAAATAAATTACCTAAATTAAATACAATTATATAAATTAAATAAAATTAGCTAAATTACAGAAAATAAAAAACAAATTACAAGATCTTTAAACTAATTACACCTAATCTAATAGCCCTATCAAAATAATAAAGCCTCCCCAAAATAAAAAAAAAACCCTTGCCTAAACTAAACTATCAATAACCCATAAAAGGGCCTTTTGCGGGGCATTGCCCCAAAGTAATCAGCTCTTTTACCTGTAAAAAAAAATACAAACAACTCCGCCCAACAGTAAAACCCACCACCCACACAACCAACCCCCCAAATAAAACCCCAACTAAAAAAAAATAAGCTCCCCATTGCCCTGAAAAGGGCATTTGGATGGGCATTGCCCTTAAAAGGGCATTTAGCTATATTGCTGCCCAAAGCCCTAACTTAAAAATAAAACCCACCCAATACACCCTTAAAAATCCTAACTCTAACCCCCGAAGATTCACTTACCAGGAGAAGTCTTTATCCAATCGGTAAGATGTCCTCAACGAAGCCGGCAGAAGTGGTCCTCCAGACGGGCAGAAGTGGTCCTCCAGACAGGCAGAAGTCTTCATCCATACGGTATCTTCTATCTTCATCCATTCGGCGCGGAGCGGGTCCATCTTCAAGACATCCAGCATGGAGCATCCTCTTTGTCCGACGGACTAATGATGAATGAAGGTTCCTTTAACTGACGTCATCCAAGATGGCGTCCCTTAGATTCCGATTGGCTGATTGGATCAGCCAATAGGATTGAGCTTGCATTCCATTGGCTGATTGGAACAGCCAATAGAATGCGAGCTCAAACCTATTGGCTGATTGGATCAGGCAATAGGATTGAACTTTAATCCTATTGGCTGATCCAATCAGCCAATAGGATTTTTTCAACCTTAGGGGTTAATAAATGTAGGTAGGTGGCAGCAATGTTAGGGACAGCAGATTAGGGGTTAATAATATTTAACTAGTGTTTGTGAGGTGGGAGTACGGCAGGTTAGGGGTTAATATGTTTATTATAGTGGTGGCGATGTACGGAATGGCAGATTAGGGGTTAATATTTTTATTTTAGTGTTTGCGATGCGGGAGGGCCTCGGTTTAGGGGTTAATAGGTAGTTTATGGGTGTTAGTGTACTTTTTAGCACTTTAGTTATGAGTTTTATGCTACAGCGTTGTAGTGTAAAACTCATTAAACCCCTAATCTGCCGCCCCCGACATCGCCAACACCTACATTATACTTAATAACCCCTAATCTGCCGCTCCTGACATCGCCACCACTATAATAAACATATTAACCCCTAATCCGCCACACTCCCGCCTCGCAAACATTAGTTAAATATTATTAACCACTAATCTGCTGTCCCTAACATCGCCACCACCTACCTACATTTATTAACCCCTAATCTGCCGCCCCCAACGTTGCCGCCACTATATTAAATTTATTACCCCCTAAATCTAAGTCTAACCATAACCCTAACACCCCCTAACTTAAATATAATTTAAATAAATCGAAATAAAATCTACTATTATCACCTAAATTATTCCTATTTAAAACTAAATACTTACCTATAAAATAAACCCTAAGCTAGCTACAATATAACTAATAGTTACATTGTAGCTAGTTAAGGTTTTATTTTTATTTTAAAGGCAAGTTTGTATTTATTTTAATTAGGTAGAATAGTTATTAAATAGTTATTAACTATTTAATAACTACCTAGCTAAAATAAATACAAATTTACCTGTAAAATAAAACCTAACCTAAGTTACACTAACACCTAACACTACATTACAATTAAATAAATTACCTAAATTAAATACAATTATATAAATTAAATAAAATTAGCTAAATTACAGAAAATAAAAAACAAATTACAAGATCTTTAAACTAATTACACCTAATCTAATAGCCCTATCAAAATAAAAAAGCCTCCCCAAAATAAAAAAAAAAAACCCTAGCCTAAACTAAACTATCAATAACCCATAAAAGGGCCTTTTGCGGGGCATTGCCCCAAAGTAATCAGCTCTTTTACCTGTAAAAAAAAATACAAACAACTCCCCCCAACAGTAAAACCCACCACCCACACAACCAACCCCCCAAATAAAACCCCAACTAAAAAAAAATAAGCTCCCCATTGCCCTGAAAAGGGCATTTGGATGGGCATTGCCCTTAAAAGGGCATTTAGC
Source organism: Bombina bombina (assembly GCF_027579735.1). Taxonomy (NCBI): domain Eukaryota; kingdom Metazoa; phylum Chordata; class Amphibia; order Anura; family Bombinatoridae; genus Bombina; species Bombina bombina. The sequence goes on along the minus strand of NC_069503.1, from coordinate 233,609,825 downwards.
TATATTGCTGCCCAAAGCCCTAACTTAAAAATAAAACCCGCCCAATACACCCTTAAAAATCCTAACTCTAACCCCCGAAGATTCACTTACCAGGAGAAGTCTTTATCCAAGCGGTAAGATGTCCTCAACGAAGCCGGCAGAAGTGGTCCTCCAGACGGGCAGAAGTGGTCCTCCAGACAGGCAGAAGTCTTCATCCATACGGTATCTTCTATCTTCATCCATTCGGCGCGGAGCGGGTCCATCTTCAAGACATCCAGCGTGGAGCATCCTCTTCGTCCGACGGACTAATGATGAATGAAGGTTCCTTTAACTGACGTCATCAAAGATGGCGTCCCTTAGATTCCGATTGGCTGATTGGATCAGCCAATAGGATTGAGCTTGCATTCCATTGGCTGATTGGAACAGCCAATAGAATGCGAGCTCAAACCTATTGGCTGATTGGATCAGGCAATAGGATTGAACTTTAATCCTATTGGCTGATCCAATCAGCCAATAGGATTTTTTCAACCTTAGGGGTTAATAAATGTAGGTAGGTGGCAGCAATGTTAGGGACAGCAGATTAGGGGTTAATAATATTTAACTAGTGTTTGTGAGGTGGGAGTACGGCAGGTTAGGGGTTAATATGTTTATTATAGTGGTGGCGATGTACGGAATGGCAGATTAGGGGTTAATATTTTTATTTTAGTGTTTGCGATGCGGGAGGGCCTCGGTTTAGGGGTTAATAGGTAGTTTATGGGTGTTAGTGTACTTTTTAGCACTTTAGTTATGAGTTTTATGCTACAGCGTTGTAGTGTAAAACTCATAACTACTGACTTTAAAATGCGGTACGAATCTTGACGGTATAGGGTGTACCGCTCAATTTTTGGCCTTCCAGGACAAGCTCGTAATACCGGCGCTATGTGAGTCCCATTTGTGGTAATGCCAAAAAAGTGTGCGCTGTCCCTAAATCTGCAAGACTCGTAATACCAGCGGTAGTGAAAAAGCAGCGTTATAACCTGATAACGCTGCTTTTTCAGTATAACGAAAAATTCGTAATCTAGCCGTTAGTGTTTTCTGTCCCTTTAACTAATAATTAGAATCAAAATGAGTGCAATTATTAACTTCAGAAACTCATTGCAGTCATGAATAAATGTAGCATAAGGCAAATTTTAATATCTTTAACCCTTTGAGTGCTAATGACGGCTCTGAGCCGTCACAGAGTTTCCCACTCTGGTGCTAATGACGGCTGAGAGCCGTCACTAGCACTCTCCCATCTTGAGGGAGATCTGGGGCTCCCACCCGCTCCTACCACGGCTATCGTGCCTGTAGAGTGACAGGCATCGCCAGGGCTTCCCATTTTGCGTGGTGACGTCACGTGCAATAACGTGATGACGTCACCGTGCAACTTATTTATACTTAATGTTAAGTATAGGAGCAGGGGACATTCTGCTTAGAAGCCTGCATCTCAGGCATCTAGGCAGCTACAGACCCCCAAGACCCACCATTGGAAAGGTAATCGCTTAACCTTTCCAACAATGTAAGTCTTGGGGGGGTCTGAAAAAAATGTTAAACAAGTTAAAAAAAAATATTCAAAAAATAAAATTTTTTTAAAAAAACTTTAAAAAATCTTAGCACCCAGGTGGGAAAGTGCTTAGCACTCAAAGGGTTAAAGCACTGCACGTGCAAGTCACAAGTCTATATTACTGTACTTAAAGCTCTCAGCAGTTTGACTCCCTCTCTGAATGAATCTAGTTTAATATGCTTGTAGTTACCTACTTTGAAATTATGGTTAAAGTCAAGAACATAATTGTAGGAATGTTAAGTAAGTTTAAGACTTCTCAGAGCTGGCTTTTAAAATGTTATCGATCCTTCCTATTTTATTTATCTAACTTATATTTTAGACAGGTCACAAAGTAAAACCAGATGACTCATGAAGTACTTCATAAACTTAAAGGGACATTAAACCCCAATATTTTTTAAGATTCATGTGATTTTAAACAATTTTTAATTTACTTCTATTATCAAATTTCCGTTGTTCTCTTGGTATCTTTTGTTGAAAAGCATGGATGTAAGCTCAGAAGCATGCACTTGTCTAGAGCACTATATTGCAGCTGCTTTACAAGCATGTTATCCACTACATTACAGCACTATTCCCTGCCTTGCAGTGCTCCAAAAAGAATATCATGGGTACTAAAAAAATAATAATAGAAGTAAATTAAAGGGACTTGAAACCCAAAATTTTTATTTCATGATTCAGATATAGAATACAATTTTTAAACAACATTCCAATTTACTACTAATATCTAATTTGCTTCATTCTTTAAATAGCCTTTGTTTAAGAAATAGCAATGCACATGGGTGAGCCAATCACACGAGGCATCTATGTGCAGCAACCAATCAGCAGCTACTGAGCATATTTAGATATGCTTTAAAACAAAGGATATCAAGAAAATAAAGCAAATTAGATAAAATAACTACATTGGAAAGTTGTTTAAAATGGCATGTTCTTTCTAAATCATGAAAGAAAAAAATTGGGTTTCATGTCCCTTTAAATTGGATTTTTTTTTTCATTGTATGTATTCTCTGAATCACAAAAATATCATTTTTGTGTTTCATATCCCTTTAAATGCCTTTCTTCTTATTTGTTTTAAAGGGACACTGAACTCACATTTTTCTTTTGTGATTCAGATAGAGCATGACATTTTAAGCAACTTTGTAATTTACTCCTATTATCAAATGTTCCTTATTCTCTTGGTATCTTTATTTGAAATGCAAGAATGTAAGTTTAGATGCTGGCCCATTTTTGGTGAACAACCTAGGTTGTCCTTGCTGATTGGTGGATACATTCATCCAACAATCAAAAACTGCTGTCCAGAGTGCTGAATCAAGAAAAAAGCTTAGATGCCTTCTTTTTATATAAAGATAGCAAGAGAACGAAGAAACATTGATAATAGGAGTAAATTAGAAAGTTGCTTAAAATTGCATGCTCTATCTGAATCACAAAAGAAAAAAATTGGGTTCAGTGTCCCTTTAATGAAAGAAAGTTCTTGGTTGGTCTGTAAATTAGAAATGCTGTATTTAGTCTGTCTTGATTTTTTTTAAGAGATGGATTGTTGCGCACCTATATATGTGTGTGACTGTATATGTGTGTGACTGTATATGTGTGTGACTGTATATGTGTACGTCTGTATATGTGTGTGACTGTATATGTGTGTGACTGTATATGTGTGTGACTGTATATGTGTACGTCTGTATATGTGTGTCACTGTATATGTGTGTCACTGTATATGTGTGTGACTGTATATGTGTGTGACTGTATATGTGTACGTCTGTATATGTGTGTGACTGTATATGTGTGTGACTGTATATGTGTGTGACTGTATATGTGTACATCTGTATATGTGTGTGACTGTATATGTGTGTGACTGTATATGTGTACGTCTGTATATGTGTGTCACTGTATATGTGTGTGACTGTATATGTGTGTGACTGTATATGTGTGTGACTGTATATGTGTACATCTGTATATGTGTGTGACTGTATATGTGTGTGACTGTATATGTGTGTGACTGTATATGTGTGTGACTGTATATGTGTGTGACTGTATATGTGTGTGACTGTATATGTGTACGTCTGTATATGTGTGTGACTGTATATGTGTGTGACTGTATATGTGTACGTCTGTATATGTGTGTGACTGTATATGTCTGTGACTGTATATGTGTGTGACTGTATATGTGTGTGACTGTATATGTGTGTGACTGTATATGTGTGTCACTGTATATGTGTGTGACTGTATATGTGTGTGACTGTATATGTGTGTGACTGTATATGTGTGTGACTGTATATGTCTGTGACTGTATATGTGTGTGACTGTATATGTGTGTGACTGTATATGTGTGTGACTGTATATGTGTGTGACTGTATATGTCTGTGACTGTATATGTGTGTGACTGTATATGTGTGTGACTGTATATGTGTACGTCTGTATATGTGTGTGACTGTATATGTGTACGTCTGTATATGTGTGTGACTGTATATGTGTGTGACTGTATATGTGTGTGACTGTATATGTGTGTGACTGTATATGTGTGTGACTGTATATGTGTGTGACTGTATATGTGTACGTCTGTATATGTGTGTGACTGTATATGTGTGTGACTGTATATGTGTGTGACTGTATATGTGTCTGACTGTATATGTGTGTGACTGTATATGTGTACGTCTGTATATGTGTGTGACTGTATATGTGTGTGACTGTATATGTGTGTGACTGTATATGTGTGTGACTGTATATGTGTACGTCTGTATATGTGTGTCACTGTATATGTGTGTCACTGTATATGTGTGTGACTGTATATGTGTGTGACTGTATATGTGTACGTCTGTATATGTGTGTGACTGTATATGTGTGTGACTGTATATGTGTGTGACTGTATATGTGTACATCTGTATATGTGTGTGACTGTATATGTCTGTGACTGTATATGTGTGTGACTGTATATGTGTGTGACTGTATATGTGTACATCTGTATATGTGTGTGACTGTATATGTGTGTGACTGTATATGTGTGTGACTGTATATGTGTGTGACTGTATATGTGTGTGACTGTATATGTCTGTGACTGTATATGTCTGTGACTGTATATGTGTGTGACTGTATATGTGTGTGACTGTATATGTGTGTGACTGTATATGTGTGTGACTGTATATGTCTGTGACTGTATATGTCTGTGACTGTATATGTGTGTGACTGTATATGTGTGTGACTGTATATGTGTGTGACTGTATATGTGTGTGACTGTATATGTCTGTGACTGTATATGTCTGTGACTGTATATGTGTGTGACTGTATATGTGTGTGACTGTATATGTGTACATCTGTATATGTGTGTGACTGTATATGTGTGTGACTGTATATGTGTGTGACTGTATATGTGTGTGACTGTATATGTGTGTGACTGTATATGTCTGTGACTGTATATGTGTGTGACTGTATATGTGTGTGACTGTATATGTGTGTGACTGTATATGTCTGTGACTGTATATGTCTGTGACTGTATATGTGTGCACCTATATATGTGTGTGACTGTATATGTGTGTGACTGTATATGTGTGTGACTGTATATGTGTGTGACTGTATATGTGTACGTCTGTATATGTGTACGTCTGTATATGTGTGTGACTGTATATGTGTGTGACTGTATATGTGTGTGACTGTATATGTGTGTGACTGTATATGTGTGTGACTGTATATGTGTGTGACTGTATATGTGTACGTCTGTATATGTGTACGTCTGTATATGTGTGTGACTGTATATGTGTGTGACTGTATATGTGTGTGACTGTATATGTGTGTGACTGTATATGTGTACGTCTGTATATGTGTGTGACTGTATATGTGTGTGACTGTATATGTGTGTGACTGTATATGTGTGTGACTGTATATGTGTGTGACTGTATATGTGTGTGACTGTATATGTGTGTGACTGTATATGTGTACGTCTGTATATGTGTACGTCTGTATATGTGTGTGACTGTATATGTGTGTGACTGTATATGTGTGTGACTGTATATGTGTGTGACTGTATATGTGTGTGACTGTATATGTGTGTGACTGTATATGTGTGTGACTGTATATGTGTGTGACTGTATATATGTGTGACTGTATATGTGTGTGACTGTATATGTGTGTGACTGTATATGTGTGTGACTGTATATGTGTACGTATGTATATGTGTACGTCTGTATATGTGTGTGACTGTATATGTGTGTGACTGTATATGTGTGTGACTGTATATGTGTACGTCTGTATATGTGTGTGACTGTATATGTGTGTGACTGTATATGTGTACGTCTGTATATGTGTGTGACTGTATATGTGTGTGACTGTATATGTGTGTGACTGTATATGTGTGTGACTGTATATGTGTGTGACTGTATATGTGTGTGACTGTATATGTGAACGTCTGTATATGTGTGTGACTGTATATGTGTACGTCTGTATATGTGTGTGACTGTATATGTGTGTGACTGTATATGTGTGTGACTGTATATGTGTGTGACTGTATATGTGTACGTCTGTATATGTGTGTGACTGTATATGTGTGTGACTGTATATGTGTACGTCTGTATATGTGTGTGACTGTATATGTGTGTGACTGTATATGTGTACGTCTGTATATGTGTGTGACTGTATATGTGTACGTCTGTATATGTGTGTGACTGTATATGTGTACGTCTGTATATGTGTGTGACTGTATATGTGTGTGACTGTATATGTGTACGTCTGTATATGTGTGTGACTGTATATGTGTACGTCTGTATATGTGTGTGACTGTATATGTGTGTGACTGTATATGTGTGTGACTGTATATGTGTGTGACTGTATATGTCTGTGACTGTATATGTGTGCACCTATATATGTGTGTGACTGTATATGTGTGTGACTGTATATGTGTGTGACTGTATATGTGTGTGACTGTATATGTGTACGTCTGTATATGTGTACGACTGTATATGTGTGTGACTGTATATGTGTGTGACTGTATATGTGTGTGACTGTATATGTGTGTGACTGTATATGTGTGTGACTGTATATGTGTGTGACTGTATATGTGTACGTCTGTATATGTGTACGTCTGTATATGTGTGTGACTGTATATGTGTGTGACTGTATATGTGTGTGACTGTATATGTGTGTGACTGTATATGTGTACGTCTGTATATGTGTGTGACTGTATATGTGTGTGACTGTATATGTGTGTGACTGTATATGTGTGTGACTGTATATGTGTGTGACTGTATATGTGTGTGACTGTATATGTGTGTGACTGTATATGTGTACGTCTGTATATGTGTACGTCTGTATATGTGTGTGACTGTATATGTGTGTGACTGTATATGTGTGTGACTGTATATGTGTGTGACTGTATATGTGTGTGACTGTATATGTGTGTGACTGTATATGTGTGTGACTGTATATGTGTGTGACTGTATATATGTGTGACTGTATATGTGTGTGACTGTATATGTGTGTGACTGTATATGTGTGTGACTGTATATGTGTACGTATGTATATGTGTACGTCTGTATATGTGTGTGACTGTATATGTGTGTGACTGTATATGTGTGTGACTGTATATGTGTACGTCTGTATATGTGTGTGACTGTATATGTGTGTGACTGTATATGTGTACGTCTGTATATGTGTGTGACTGTATATGTGTGTGACTGTATATGTGTGTGACTGTATATGTGTGTGACTGTATATGTGTGTGACTGTATATGTGAACGTCTGTATATGTGTGTGACTGTATATGTGTACGTCTGTATATGTGTGTGACTGTATATGTGTGTGACTGTATATGTGTGTGACTGTATATGTGTGTGACTGTATATGTGTACGTCTGTATATGTGTGTGACTGTATATGTGTGTGACTGTATATGTGTACGTCTGTATATGTGTGTGACTGTATATGTGTGTGACTGTATATGTGTACGTCTGTATATGTGTGTGACTGTATATGTGTACGTCTGTATATGTGTGTGACTGTATATGTGTACGTCTGTATATGTGTGTGACTGTATATGTGTGTGACTGTATATGTGTACGTCTGTATATGTGTGTGACTGTATATGTGTACGTCTGTATATGTGTGTGACTGTATATGTGTGTGACTGTATATGTGTGTGACTGTATATGTGTGTGACTGTATATGTGTGTGACTGTATATGTGTACGTCTGTATATGTGTGTGACTGTATATGTGTGTGACTGTATATGTGTGTGACTGTATATGTGTGTGACTGTATATGTGTACGTCTGTATATGTGTGTGACTGTATATGTGTGTGACTGTATATGTGTGTGACTGTATATGTGTGTGACTGTATATGTGTACGTCTGTATATGTGTGTGACTGTATATGTGTGTGACTGTATATGTGTACGTCTGTATATGTGTGTGACTGTATATGTGTACGTCTGTATATGTGTGTGACTGTATATGTGTACGTCTGTATATGTGTGTGACTGTATATGTGTGTGACTGTATATGTGTACGTCTGTATATGTGTGTGACTGTATATGTGTGTGACTGTATATGTGTACGTCTGTATATGTGTATCACTGTATCAATATGATAAATTAATAAGAAGCATGATAATAGTGATGGTGTCTTCATTAGGAACTTGTACTGCAAACCAAACAAGGCATTAGTTTGTCAAGCTTAGCCAAGTGAAATAATAACCAGCTGGGAGTGCCGCACACTGAAATGGAAAACTGTTGCTTCTTAACAGAATATTTCCTTAGAGAAAATTCAGTGTGAGAAGTAGCAACAAACCTGGTTATTCATGAATGGAGAATAAAATGGAAATCAACAGTGAGACCTTGATTAAACCATGGCACATTACAGGAAATGCTGCTTTCCTAACAAAAATCTTACATACCAAAGGTCTACCTGATACCTATCCTAGTAAATCAACCCAGTCTGTCTAAAACTAAAGGGGTTGTTTCTAGAGGCATTTCATTTCACATACTCTTGCCAAAGCATATACATCAAGGTCACCATTCACATACTCTTGCCAAAGCATATACATCAAGGTCACCATTCACATACTCTTGCCAAAGCATATACATCAAGGTCACCATTCACATACATTTGCCAAAGCATATACATCAAGGTCACCATTCACATACATTTGCCAAAGCATATACATCAAGGTCACCATTCACATACATTTGCCAAAGCATATACATCAAGGTCACCATTCACATACTCTTGCCAAAGCATATACATCAAGGTCACCATTCACATACATTTGGATAGTTAGCAGAAAAAATAGTTAATTCATGCAAAATGATCTATAGCATTTAGCCACATCAAATGTATGAAAGCTTGATAAATCTGATAAAAAATCGCTATATAAACAGAAACCATAATCCTTAGCTAGACAACTCCAAGCAGCATATTTGTATAAGAATGACATAAGAGCCTATATGTATTTTTGTAGCAAGAATAGGGGGTAATGAATAATACAGATACAGTGAAGGGATAGGTGACATACAAGAGAATTTTAGAGAAAGATTTAAAAGATATTTAGCATATCAATAAAACAAAAGAAGAGCAATAACAGCTAAACGTATACAAGAGCTGGTTAGTTGCTTCTTGATTAAAGTAACACGAAACCCAGAAAATGTCTTTCATGATAAAGATAGAATATACCATTTGTGAAAGCTTTCAAATTTACTTCTATTTTCCCATTTGCTTCAATGTCATTTTATCCTTTATTGAAGGAGCAACAATGCATCACTGGGAGTTTGCTGAAGACAGCAGTGAGCCAATGACAATAGACATATATATGCAGCCATCAATTAGCAGCTAGCTCCCAGCTCCTGAGCCTATTTAGATATGCTTTTTTAACAAAGCATACCAAGTGAAAGAAGCAAATTTAATTATAGAAATTAATTTGAAAGTTGTTTAAAATGTTATGGTCTATTTGAATTATACATGTGCGTTTTGTTTCGGCTGAATTTAGTTTTCGGACGAATTTTGGCCGATTCGGAGATTTGAATGCATTTGAATTTCCGAATCGGAAAATCCTGAAAATGAATAAATCAGTTTCCGAATTTTCGGATCCATTATTTATATTCCGAATTTTTATTTGTTCTAATCTGAACCGCAGTTCCCCAACATCGCCAACACTAACTAAATTACTAAATAAAACTATTAACCCCTAAACCGTAGTTCCCCAACATCGCCTAAACTAGGTAAATCACTAAATAAAGCTATTAACCCCTAAACTGTAGTTCATCGACATCGCCGACACTAACTAAACCTATTAACTCGTAAAACGCAGTTCCCAAACATCGCCGACACAAACTAAACCAATTAACACCTAAACCGCCATTCCCAAAAATCGTCAACAATAACTAACTCTATTAACCCTAAACCGCAGTTCCCAAACATTGGCAAAACTAACTAATTTTGTGTATCCAGTCCACGGATCATCCATTACTTGTGGGATATTCTCCTTCCCAACAGGAAGTTGCAAGAGGATCACCCACAGCAGAGCTGCTATATAGCTCCTCCCCTAACTGCCATATCCAGTCATTCTCTTGCAAACTCTCCAACATAGCTGGAGGTAGTAAGAGGAAAGTGGTGTAATATAGTTAGTTTTTTCTTCAATCAAAAGTTTATTGTTTTTAAATGGTACCGGAGTTGTACTATTTTATCTCAGGCAGCATTTAGAAGAAGAATCTGCCTGCGTTTTTCTATGATCTTAGCAGAATTAACTAAGATCCACTGCTGTTCTCACATATGTCTGAGGAGTGAGGTAACTTCAGAAGGAGAATGGCGTGCAGGTTATCCTGCAATAAGGTATGTGCAGTTTAAGTTTTTCTAGGGATGGAATTTGCTAGAAAAAAGCTGCTGATACCGGATTAATGTAAGTTAAGCCTAAATACAGTGATTTAATAGCGACTAGTATCAGGCTTGCTATCAGAGGTATATACTCTGATTAATGTGCAATATAAAACGTTTGCTGGCATGTTTAATCATTTTTATATATGCTTTGGTGATAAAACTTATTGGGGCCTAGTTTTTTCCACATGGCTGGCTTGATTTTTGCCTAGAAACAGTTTCCTGAGGCTTTCCACTGTTGTAATAGGAGTGGGAGGGGCCTATTTTAGCGCTTTTTTGCGCAGTTAAAATTACAGACAGAGACATTCAGCTTCCCTCAGCAGTCCCCTGCATGCTTTAGGACATCTCTGAAGGGCTCAAAAGGCTTCAAAAGTCATATATTGAGGAAGGTAAAGCCACAGTGGAGCTGTGGCAGTTGTTGTGACTGTTTAAAAAACGTTTTTTTCAATTTGTTAATCCGTTTTTTGTATTAAGGGGTTAATCATCCATTTGCAAGTGGGTGCAATGCTCTGCTAACTTGTTACATACACTGTAAAAATTTAGTTAGTTTAACTGCCTTTTTTCACTGTTATTTCAAATTTTAGCAAAATTTGTTTCCCTTAAAGGCACAGTAACGTTTTTTTATATTGCTTGTTTAGCTTGATGTAAAGTGTTTTCCAAGCTTGCTAGTCTCATTGCTAGTCTGTATAAACATGTCTGACATAGAGGAAACTCCTTGTTCATTATGTTTAAAAGCCATGGTGGAACCCCATATGAGAATGTGTACTAAATGTATTGATTTCACTTTAAACAATAAAGATCAGCTTTTATCTTTAAAAAATTTATCACCAGAGGATTCTGGCGAGGGGGAAGTTATGCCGACTAACTCTCCCCACGTGTCAGACCCTTTGACTCCCGCTCAAGGGACTCACGCTAAAATGGCGCCAAGTACATCAAAGACGCCCATAGCGATTACTTTGCAGGACATGGCGGCAATCATGGATAATACCCTGTCAGCGGTATTAGCCAGACCGCCTGAATTCAGAGGAAAGTGCGATAGCTCTGGGGTTAGACGTAGTACAGAGCGCGCAGATGCCTTAAGGCCCATGTCTGATACTGCGTCACAATATGCAGAAGCTGAGGAAGGAGAGCTTCAGTCTGTGGGTGACATTTCTGATTCGGGGAAACCTGATTCAGATATTTCTACTTTTAAATTTAAGCTTGAGAACCTCTGTGTATTGCTTGGGGAGGTGTTAGCTGCTCTGAATGACTGTGACACAATTGCAGTGCCAGAGAAATTGTGTAGACTGGATAAATACTATGCAGTGCCGGTGTGTACTGATGTTTTTCCAATACCTAAAAGGTTTACAGAAATCATTAATAAGGAGTGGGATAGACCCGGTGTGCCGTTTTCCCCCCCTCCTATTTTTAGCAAAATGTTTCCAATAGACGCCACCACACGGGACTTATGGCAGACGGTCCCTAAGGTGGAGGGAGCAGTTTCTACTTTAGCAAAGCGTACCACTAGCCCTGTCGAGGACAGTTGTGCTTTTTCAGATCCAATGGATAAAAAATTAGAAGGTTACCTTAAGAAAATGTTTATTCAACAAGGTTTTTATCCTGCAGCCCCTTGCATGCATTGCGCCTGTCACTGCTGCTGCGGCGTTCTGGTTTGAGTCTCTGGAAGAGGCCTTTCAGACAGCTACTCCATTGACTGAAATACTTGACAAGCTTAGAACACTTAAGCTAGCTAATTCTTTTGTTTCTGACGCCATTGTTCATTTGACTAAACTAACGGCTAAGAATTCTGGATTCTCCATCCAGGCGCGTAGGGCGCTATGGCTTAAATCTTGGTCAGCTGACGTGACTTCAAAGTCTAAATTACTTAACATTCCCTTCAAGGGGCAGACCCTATTCGGGCCTGGTTTGAAGGAAATTATTGCTGACATTACTGGAGGTAAGGGTCATACCCTTCCTCAAGACAGAGCCAAATCAAAGGCCAAACAGTCTAATTTTCATGCCTTTCGAAACTTCAAGGCAGGTGCAGCATCAACTTCCTCTGCTACAAGACAAGAGGGAACTTTTGCTCAATCCAAGCCGGGCTGGAAACCTAACCAGTCCTGGAACAAAGGCAAGCAGGCCAGAAAGCCTGCTGCTGCCTCTAAGAAAGCATGAAGGAATGGCCACCTATCCGGTAACGGATCTAGTAGGGGGCAGACTTTCTCTCTTTGCCCAGGCATGGGCAAGAGATGTTCAGGATCCCTGGGCGTAGGAGATCATATCTCAGGGATATCTTCTGGACTTCAAAGCTTCCCCTCCTCAAGGGAGATTTCACCTTTCGAGATTATCTGTAAACCAGATAAGAAAGAGGCATTCTTACGCTGTGTGCAAGACCTCCTAGTTATGGGAGTGATCTGTCCAGTTCCACAGTCGGAACAGGGACAGGGTTTTTATTCAAATCTGTTTGTGGTTCCCAAAAAAGAGGGAACCTTCAGACCCATTTTGGATCTAAAGATCTTAAACAAATTCCTCAGAGTTCCATCGTTCAAAATGGAAACTATTCGGACCATCCTACCTATGATCCAGGAGGGTCAGTACATGACCACAGTGGATTTGAAGGATGCTTACCTTCACATACCGATTCACAAAGATAATCATCGGTTCCTAAGGTTTGCCTTTCTGGACAGGCATTACCAATTTGTGGCTCTTCCCTTCGGGTTAGCTACAGCTCCAAGAATCTTTACAAAGGTTCTGGGATTGCTTCTGGCGGTCCTAAGACCGCGAGGTATATCAGTGGCCCCTTATCTAGACGACATCCTGATACAGGCGTCAAGCTTTCAGATTGCCAAGTCACATACGGACATAGTTCTGGCATTTCTCAGGTCACATGGGTGGAAGGTGAACGAGGAAAAGAGTTCTCTATCCCCACTCACAAGAGTCTCCTTCCTGGATTCTGTAAAAATTAAGATTTACCTGACAGAATCCAGGTTATCAAAGCTTCTAAAATCTTGCCGTGTTCTTCATTCTATTCCGCGCCCTTCGGTGGCTCAGTGTATGGAAGTAATCGGCTTGATGGTAGCGGCGATGGACATAGTGCCATTTGCGCGCCTACATCTCAGACCGCTGCAACTATGCATGCTCAGTCAGTGGAATGGGGATTACACAGATTTGTCCTCTCTGCTAAATCTGGATCAAGAGACCAGAGATTCTCTTCTCTGGTGGCTATCTCGGGTCCATCTGTCCAAAGGTATGACCTTTCGCAGGCCAGATTGGACAATTGTAACAACAGATGCCAGCCTTCTAGGTTGGGGTGCAGTCTGGAATTCCCTGACAGCTCAGGGATCGTGGACTCAGGAGGAGAAACTCCTCCCAATAAATATTCTGGAGGTAAGAGCAATATTCAATGCTCTTCTAGCTTGGCCTCAGTTAGCAACCCTGAGGTTCATCAGATTTCAGTCGGACAACATCACGACTGTGGCTTACATCAACCATCAAGGGGGAACCAGGAGTTCCCTAGCGATGTTAGAAGTCTCAAAGATAATTCGCTGGGCAGAGACTCACTCTTGCCACCTATCAGCAATCCATATCCCAGGTGTAGAGAACTGGGAGGCGGATTTTCTAAGTCGTCAGACTTTTCATCCAGGGGAGTGGGAACTCCATCCGGAGGTGTTTGCTCAATTGGTTCATTGTTGGGGCAAACCAGAATTGGATCTCATGGCGTCTCGCCAGAACGCCAAGCTTCCTTGTTACGGATCCAGGTCCAGGGACCCAGAAGCGGCACTGATAGATGCTCTAGCAGCGCCTTGGTTATTCAACCTGGCTTATGTGTTTCCACCGTTTCCTCTGCTCCCTCGACTGATTGCCAAAATCAAACAGGAGAGAGCATCGGTGATCTTGATAGCGCCTGCGTGGCCACGCAGGACCTGGTATGCAGACCTAGTGGACATGTCATCCTTTCCACCATGGACCCTGCCTCTGAGACAAGACCTTCTACTACAAGGTCCTTTCAATCATCTGAATCTAATTTCTCTGAGACTGACTGCATGGAGATTGGACGCTTGATTTTATCAAAGCGTGGCTTCTCCGAGTCAGTCATTGATACCCTTATACAGGCACGAAAGCCTGTCACCAGGAAAATCTACCATAAGATATGGTGTAAATACCTTTATTGGTGTGAATCCAATAATTACTCATGGAGTAAGGTTAGGATTCCTAGGATATTGTCCTTTCTCCAAGAGGGTTTGGAAAAAGGATTATCAGCTAGTTCTTTAAAGGGACAGATTTCTGCTCTGTCTATTCTTTTGCACAAGCGTCTGGCAGAAGTTCCAGACGTTCAAGCTTTTTGTCAGGCTTTGGTTAGAATTAAGCCTGTGTTTAAACCTGTTGCTCCCCCATGGAGCTTAAACTTGGTTCTTAAAGTTCTTCAAGGGGTTCCGTTTGAACCCCTTCATTCCATTGATATCAAACTTTTATCTTGGAAAGTTCTGTTTTTTATGGCTATTTCCTCAGCTCGGAGAGTCTCTGAGTTATCTGCCTTACAATGTGATTCTCCATATCTGATTTTCCATTCAGATAAAGTAGTTCTGCGTACAAAACCTAGGTTTTTAACTAAGGTAGTTTCTAACAAGAATATCAATCAAGAGATTGTTGTTCCATCATTGTGTCCTAATCCTTCTTCAAAGAACACCTTTTACATAATCTGGACGTGGTCCGTGCTTTAAAGTTTTACTTACAAGCTACTAAAGATTTTCGCCAAACATCTACACTGTTTGTTGTTTACTCTGGACAGAGGAGAGGTCAAAAAGCTTCGGCAACCTCTCTTTCTTTTTGGCTTTGGAGCGTAATACGCTTAGCCTATGAGACTGCTGGACAGCAGCCCCCTGAAAGGATTACAGCTCATTCTACTAGAGCTGTGGCTTCCACCTGGGCCTTTAAAAATGAGGCTTCTGTTGAACAGATTTGCAAGGCGGCGACTTGGTCTTCGCTTCATACCTTTTCAAAATTTTCAAAATTTGATACTTTTGCTTCTTCGGAGGCTATTTTTGGGAGAAAGGTTCTACAGGCAGTGGTTCCTTCCATTTAAGCCTGCCTTGTCCCTCCCTTCATCCGTGTACTTTAGCTTTGGTATCCCACAAGTAATGGATGATCCATGGACTGGATACACCTTACAAGAGAAAACATAATTTATGCTTACCTGATAAATTTATTTCTCTTGTGGTGTATCCAGTCCACGTCCCGCCTTGTCTTTTTAAGGCAGGTCTAAATTTTAATTTAAACTACAGTCACCACTGCACCCTATGGTTTCTCCTTTCTCGGCTTGTTTCGGTCGAATGACTGGATATGGCAGTTAGGGGAGGAGCTATATAGCAGCTCTGCTGTGGGTGATCCTCTTGCAACTTCCTGTTGGGAAGGAGAATATCCCACAAGTAATGGATGATCCGTGGACTGGATACACCACAAGAGAAATACATTTATCAGGTAAGCATAAATTATGTTTTTTAGCGAAGTTCCCCATCGCTGACACAAACGAAACCTATTAACCCCTAAACCGCAGTTCCCAAACATCGCCGACACGAACTAACCCTATTAACACCTAATCCACTGTTCCCAAAAATCGCCAACACTAACTAAACCTATTAACCCCTAAACCGCAGTTCCCAAACATTGGCAAAACTAACTAAACCTATTAACCCCTAAAGCGAAGTTCCCCATCGCAGACACAAACTAAACCTATTAACCCCTAAACCACAGTTCCCAAACATCGCCGACATTAACTAAACCTATTAACCCCTAAACTGCTGTTCCCAAACATCACCGACACTAACTAAACCAATTAACCCCTAAACCACCTGTCCCCACATTGCAACAACCTAAATTAAACTATATTAAACCCTAAACCTAACACCCCCTAACTGGACCTCGGCCTGGACCTCTGCCTCCACGCATCGACCGCCCCGTCTCCGCAGGGATGAAGAAGATGCCGGTCCTGCGACTGATGAAGATGGAGCCGTCTGGATGAAGATGCCTCACCGCTGGGATGAAGATCTTTCGCCGGACTTCAGCAATTGTGAATACCGATTTTGGGGCTAGTGTTAGGGGTTTATTTTTTGTGTTTTTGGGGTGTTTTTTTTTGGTTTAGGGCTTTGAGTCGAAAAAGAACTGAATGTCCTTTTAAGGGCAGTAAAAGAGCTAAATGCCTTTTTAAGGGCAATGCCCATACAAATGCCCTTTTCAGGGCAATGGTTAGATTAGGTTTTTTTAGTTAGGTTTTTTTTATTTTGGGGGCTTGGGGGAGGGTGGGGGTTTGTAATGTTAAGGGTTGTTTGTTTTTATTTTTTAGCAAAAGAGCTGTTAACTTTAGGGCAATGCTCAACAAAAGGCCCTTTTAAGGGCTATTGGTAGTTTATTATAGATTCTTTTTTTATTTTGGGGTGTTTTTTTTTTATAAATGGGGTATTAGAATAGGAATAATTTTTATCATTTTGGATAATTTCGTTTGTTATTTTTTGTAATTGGATTTTTTTTATTTTTTGGGTTTTTTTTTTAAATTAGGCATTTTTTATTTTTTAAGGGTCAAAAAAGAGCTGAATGCCCTTTTAAGGGCAATGCCCATAAAAATGCCCTTTTTGGGGCAATGGTAGATTATGTTTATTTTTATTTTGTGTGTTTTGGGGGTGGGGGCTAGTAATGTTAGGGGGTGTTTGTTTTTCTTTTTTTGCATAAGAGCTGTTAATGTTAGGGCAATGCCCTAAAAAAGGCCCTTTTAAGGGCCCTTGGTAGTTTATTATAGATTAAGTTTTTTTTTACTTTGGAGTGTTTTTGTTTTTGTTTTTTTAAACGGTGTATTAGAATAGGAATATTTTTTTTTACAGCTAAGTTTGTATTTATTTTTAAATAGATAGTTAGTTAATAATTGTAACTTTAATTTAGGTCTATTTTAATTATGTTAAAGTTAGGGGGTGTTAGGTTTAGGGGTTAATATAGTTTAATTTAGGTTGTTGTGATGTGGGGCCCGGCGGTTTAGGGGTTAATAGCTGTATTAGTGATTTAGTTAGTGTCGGCGATGTGGGGGGGGGGTGCGGTTTAGGGGTTAATAGGTTTAGGTAGTGTTGGCAATTTGGGGGTTTGTGGTTTAGGGGTTAATAGCGTTATTTAGTGTCCGTGATGTGGGTGGCGGCGGTTTTAGATAATTTTGTTTCGGCAATCGGTGGCATATTAGTTATGTTAAATTAAATCGTTTTTTCGGATACTTTCGTTTTTTCGGATCCATTCTTTATTCATATGCATTATTCTATTCTAAACTTCAGAATAGAATAATGCATATGAATAAAGAATGGATCTGAAAAAAATAAACTGATCCGTAAAAACGATTAACTAAACTTAACTAATTTGGCGAAACAATTTTTTTTAAAACTTAACTAAACTAATTTGAAATGAAACGAAACAAAACTAATTTTTTTAGCAACGCACGTCTAATTTGAATCTTGAAAAAAAAAAAGTTTGGGTTTCATGTCACTATCCTTTTTTGGTTATGAAAAATAGAAATAACTATTTTGAATGTAGCTATGTTTTGAACCTAAGACCTTTCATTTTCTTGTTTCAAGCACTACCAAAGAAAGCCTCTGAAAAAAAAAAGATAAAATTTACATTATACACCAAAATTAGTATATGCTATTTAAATAAAGCATTAAAGGGCCATGAAATCCAAATGTTGAAACACTTGAAAGGGATGCAGCATAGTTGTAAAAAGCTGACTAGAAAATATCACCTGAACATCTCTATGTAAAAAAGAAAGATATTGTACCTCAAAAGTTCTTCAGTAGCCACATCCCATTGTAAAGGACTTCTAAGCAGCAACTCAGTATGTCTGCCCCAGGATAGCTAAGGGAGTGAGCTTCGTGAACACTCATCTTATTTCCCTATTCAGTTTAAGGAAGTTTACTATGAAATCTCATGAGAGTTAAGTGAAATCTCATGAGATCACAGTAACATAGTTCATGACCTCAGCAATGTTGATGCTGATTGGCTGCTGTTCATTTCTTAATATTTAAAAAAAATGTTTTACCTGCAGCTGGGCAGCAGCTGAGTATAACTTTTTACACAGAACTTACTCTGCTGAGCTAAGGAAGTTGTGAGGTAACATATCTTCTTTTTTTTACATAGAGATGCTCAGGTGATATTTTCCTGTCAGCTTTTTACAGTTATACTACATCAGTTTCAAGTGATTTAGCATATGAGTATGATGTCCCTTTAAAGGGCTAATTTACTCAGGTAAGCATCTGGTAAAAGTTAATTGTATTTAAAGTATCTGCAAGAACACCCTTTCAAATGGTCTGAGCTCTCTCTCTTTCCAATCCCTAATGGAAGGTTGATTTGATTTTTACAGTTGTCTTTTGTTTACATATCTTTTCTATATAGAAAATAAACTTTCATTATTCAGATAGGGCATGTAATTTTAAACAACTTTCCAATTCACATTTATCATCAAATTTGCTTTGTTCTCTTGGTATTCTTTGTTGAAACCTAAACCTAGGAAGGCTCATTTGATAATTTCTAAGCCCTTGAAGGCCCCCCTTATTTCAATGCATTTGGCAGTTTTTCACAGCTAGAGGGTGTTAGTTCATGTGTGCAATTTAGATTACATTGTGACCACGCCCATAAAGTTACAAATGAGAGGGCACTGATTGTCTAAATGGAAGTCTGTCCAAAGAACTGAAATAAGGGGCAGTCTGCAGAGGCTTAGATACAAGGTAATCACAGAGGTAAAAAGAATATTAATATAACCGTGTTAATGGTTATGCAAAATATGGGAATGGTTAATAAAGAGATTATCTATCTTTTTAAACAATAACAATTCTGGAGTAGACTGTCCCTTTAAGTATTGACATTTTCAGTATAAGTGGTAGTTTCAACTGGCAAAGCAGCCATTTCAAATGGCAAGTAAAATTAAAGGAGTTATTTGTAAATAATTTACACTTCAGCAGGTAAAATTGATCACTATGGAGAAAACTTTACAATACAATGTACAGTTAACATTTAATATCCATCCATAACATGTGTAGTTAATAATTTTGTTTAATTTTGAGTAATTTTACAATCACATTGTAAAAAATATTTTAATAACACATAAAGGTGCAAGAAAAAGTTTGCAAACCCTTTGGAATAACCTGCATTAATTACTAATAAAGGGTTAGATTATAAGTGGTGCACTAACTTTTGTGTGCAAACAATATTTTTTTAGCTTTTTGTTTCTGAAGGAAATAGTGCGCATATTAAAGTTAAAAGTAAATGCGTTTGTTTGCTCGAGTGCAATCATGATTTATGCTCGTCAGTTTTAGCGCGACTGAAGAATACGTTAAAAAAAGTTGCCTAAAATACAACATAAATACATTTTAGAAGTAAATGCGTTTGCTCGAGGGCAATCGGGATTTATGCTCATCAGTTTTAGCGTGACTGAAGAATACGTTAAAAAAAGTTGCCTAAAATACAACATAAATATATTTAAAAGTATAGTTACATTCATATAAATAATATCTGATAAAAATCATTAAAAAAAGTTATAAGGGCTCAAAGGTATATGGTATAAGATGTTTGACAAAAAAGGGCTCTAACACACACACACACACACACAAAAGTACTACATACTAAAATATAGTCAAAAGCTAATTAATCTGAAGTGAAAGCATTTCAGTTTAATTTGTAATTGAGGCAAACTGAGCCTTTATATAAGCCCTAGGTGTTCTCAAGTAACCTTCTCTCTCCCATTTGTAATTTTGTATCCCATAGAGCTTAATTACTTTCTTTGGAAGGCATCTCTCATCTCTCTGGGACTTTTATTCCCTTTTCATAGAAAAAAAAAAAGTAAATTCAGCCCCTGTGAAGTCTGCACTATAATCTCTTTCCAAACTAGGGAATATTTTATTATTTAGTCCATAGAAAGTAATAAAGCTCTCTTAGAAATTGAAACTGACAGTTTTTCAGTTTTAATTTAAATACAGGAAATGCAAGGTGCAATGTACTTTGTAAAATATACACTTATACAAAGTATGATACTAATTTGTTAAAATTACACAGAAACTGTAAAGGCACAATCATAATTTGTAAAATCTCAATACTAAATACACTGTTGTATAAAAAAATAAAATACAAACTAGAAAGTGCAAAAGTTAAAAGTAATACAAGTTCACCTGCAATTTAAATTGATATAAAATAGAAAACACAAAGTGTAAATGCAGCAGAACTCTGATGTGAAGTAGTGCTGTAATGCACTTGGCTTGTCTCTCCATATACAGAAATGCAGGGAACCCCCCTTCAAGAAGTAAATTAAAATCTGCCTTGTGAACATTAGGTCCATAGAGAAACTATCCTCCTGATAAGGGTCATCAGTCATAGACACCCCTAACATTTATGGATGTAAAAAAAACAATTTCCACAGCACCAATGAATCAGGAAAAAAGTTTAACAAACTTGTCTTTTATTAATCCATTTCAGCTTATACAAAGCACTGGCACACAGCAGCATAAAGCGACGATGAGCATGAGTAAGGGTTAACAGCCCGAAAGCTTTAGTTTTCTAGACAAATAAAAGATAAGGAAGCAAGTATGTGTACACAAAGTGATAACATAATGTGATCTGATATTACCTGAAGCTCAACCCATTGTAATAGGCTGTGGTTTAAAAGCACAAAACCAGCTACTTCATATACACAAATAAACCTGAAAATGCAATGTCTCATACATTTTATACTCTGCAGCTGGTATAACAAGTCATTGAAAATACATTCATATAAAAACAATTTTGCAGTGTACTGTACAGTGTACTGTCCCTTTATCCCTCAAAAAGATAAACAGTAACAAAACACGTGCAAACTCCTGAACTTACATTCCTGATTTTCAAAAAAGGATAAAAAAGAAACTAAGAACCGCTGCATCCTCCATCCAGCCACTGAGAATGAAGGTTCCTCCTTGCTATCTTCCTCACGCCTCACTAAATGCCCACTCGACCCTATATCTTCCCATCTAATACCCTCCCTATCTTCTACCCTCACTCCTGCTCTTACACACATCTTCAACCTATCTCTTTCCACCGGCTCATTCCCATCTTCTTTCAAACATGCAATAGTCACTCCCATACTCAAAAAACCCTCCCTTGACCCTAATTCTCCTGAAAGCTACCGCCCGATATCACTGCTCCCACTAACATCAAAATTCATTGAAAAACTAGTCTACAATCGCCTAACCTACTTCCTGTCCGCCAACTCCTTGCTTGACCCCCTGCAATCCGGATTACGCCCCAAACACTCAACTGAGACTGCCCTTACCAAGGCTACTAACGATCTTCCCTCTGCTAAAAATATTGGCCACTACTCCATACTCATCCTACTTGACCTCTCAGCTGCCTTCGACACAGCTGACCACCCCCTCCTCCTACAGACCCTTAGCTCTTTTAGCCTCTGTGGCACTGCTCTTTCCTAGTTTCACTCTTATCTTTCTCACAGGTCTTTTTCTGTGTCATTTGCCAATGACTCCTCCTCTCTAATGCCTCTGTCTGTTGGAGTACCTCAAGGATCTGTTCTGGGTCCTCTACTCTTCTCCATTTATACTTCTTCTCTGGGTAAACCTATCAACAGTTATGGCTTCAAATATCACCTCTATGCTGATGACACCCAGATCTACCTCTCCACCCCTGCTCTCTCTCCCTCTGTCCTTTCTCATGTCAGCAACTGCTTATCTGGTATTTCTTCCTGGATGGCCTCTCACCACCTAAAAATTAACATGTCCAAGACTAAGCTCCTTCTTATCCCCCCCCCCTCAAGCTCTACGCTGACCTGTGACTTCTCTATCCCTGTTGAAGGCATCACCATTTCCCCATCGCCCCAAGTCCACTGCCTCAGAGTTACCCTTGACTCAAATCTATCCTTCACCCCCCCATATTCAATTGCTTACTACATCCTGCGGCAACCATCTACACAACATTTCCAAGATTCAACATTTTCTGTGCACTAATACCACAAAGCAACTAATCCACTCCCTTGTTATTTCCCGACTTGACTACTGCAATAACCTACTTACTGGCCTTCCTCTTTCCCACCTCTCCCCTCTTCAATCCATCCTAAATGCCTCTGCCAGGCTGATCCACCTTTCTCGTCGCTCTGTATCTGCTGCACCTCTCTGCGAGTCCCTTCATTGGCTCCCCATACACAGCAGAATTAAATTCAAAATTCTAACCCTTGCATACAAAGCGCTCACCAACTCCGCTCCCCTCTACCTATCCTCTCTAATCAACAAGTATACTCCAGCCTGCCCACTAAGATCCAACAATGACCTGCTCCTTGCTTCTGCAACTATTACCTCTTCTCATGCTAAAATGCAGGACTTCTGTCATACAGCACCTACCCTCTGGATCACTCTCCCTTGTGCTGTCAGGCTTTGCCCAAATCTTTCTTCCTTTAAATGCTCTCTGAAGACTTTTCTGTTCAGAGAAACCTACCACCCAACTCAATAATATTCCTTTTACCTAACAACATTTCCCTCCTCTAACTCTGCATTAACATCTTTCTCAATCTTGCAGTCCTCACTTCCTTTATTATAATAATAATAATAGAAGTGGTTGTTTAAAACTGTATGATCTATCTGAATCATGAAAGAAAAAGTTTGGGTTTATGTCCCTATAAGGGTTTGATTTATCAAGCCTTCTCCTGCTCTTCAACTGCAGGTTCTCACAGGAGAACCTGCAGTCTGTATTTATGAAGCAGCGGTCATCAGATCACTGCTTCCCATATTCTTCTCCACCTCGTAGTTGGAGAATTTCAATCTCCCAGGTCTTGTTCGACTGGGGAGATTGACAACTCCTGCCTGCGCGTGATTGACTGTGCATGGGCAGGGGGTGGCGTTGCACAAGAGCACAAAATAGCGCTCTTGTGCAATGCTGAATTTTGCCAACAGCAAGCTGCGGCAGACAGGGTGCATATGAATGCCCCTGTCCGTAGATGCTTGATAAATCAAGGCCAGTGTATCATAGATAAACAGAAGCTAATATGCAGCAATATTAAACTGATTAATAAACCCTCAAAAAGATAAACAGTAACAAAACACATAAGGGACTGTTCAAATAAGCACTACAATTTGTAAAAAAGCGAGCTAAAACATTAACAATCAGCGTGCCTGCAGTATTGCTAATTGCTAAAGCTAAAAACCCAAAGTAGAAATTTAGCACAGGCTAAGTAAAAAATACAGTGCATAGCTCAGAAGCAACTTCTAGGCACCATCTGCGCTAAATTTAAAGCAACACTAACCTCAGAAACATTGTGCTTACCTCAGCTACAGTAACTTGCTTCCACTAGCTCATCCTAGGCTGTGCGAGCACAATGCCAAGGATCTAAGTTTGTATCAACATCTCAACCCAGGAGATTGGTGGACAAGATCACATTTTACCTCAGGAGGGCTGTGGATCCACAAGGAACAGCTCACTGTAAACCAGGGGATTGGTGGACAAGTCCACATTTCACCTGGGAGGCATGCTGCATTTCTCACTGGGATAAGGCCTTTCACTGCCTGACTGGTAATTCCTTGTCTTCCCTCTGAATGACAAGTTGTTGCAAGGAGGATTTAGGCCTCAGATTGGTTAGAGGATCCCCTTTCAAAAGATGAGTAGATCTTGCACTTTACTTTCACCTCACTCTTCTTCAAGGAGGCAAAAGAAAATGTCTGAGGATCATGGGAAGTATGTGGGGTTTAAAGCTCTGGTATGTTGGGTATCTTTTGCCTCTTCCTAGTGGTCAGGAGGGGAACATTACCATATGTGATGACTTGTGGAATCTCACCATCTGATGAAAGAAATTATATATATATTTATTTTTTTCAACTGAAAAACTCTACTTACATGTTGCTCGCCAATGCACACAAATATTTAGCAATAATTATAACTTGTATGAAGTAGATCCAAAAGCCAGAAATGCAAATTGTAAATACTTACAAAGAATGTGAATACTCCAAAATAAGGACATTCAAAAAGTCTGGGGAAAACGTGCACACTTGAAAAAAGTTAACTTTTAGGAAACTAGAGCTGTAGCAAAATATTTATTAAAGTAAGAAAGTTATATCGCACAATAAAAAAGCCTAAAAAGAAATGGTAGACACACCCTCCTGCAGGTAAATAACAACACAAGCCGGCATAAAGATCTAAAGTGCACTTGTAGAAAGTCTCAATCAGTAAAAAGGACTTCCAAAAAATGCACACAAACATCCAGATCAAATATCATTAGCATGCAACATTAATAGCAGAGTATATCAGCCAGTTAGTAAGAGGCTATCAAGGTATAGCAGCTTTTTACTAAAAGACATAATTGCACAGTTCAATTGATATAGCGTGAGTATAGGAAACTCCCTTTAGTGCATAGAAGATTAAAGGGAAAGTCTAGACAAAATTTAACTTTCACGATTCAGATAGAGCATGCAATTTTAAGCAACTTTCTAATTTACTCCTATTATACATTTTTCTTCGTTCTCTAGGTATCTTTATTTTTTTTAAAAAGCAGAAATGTAAGCTTAGGAGCTGGCCCATCTTTGGTTCAGCACCTGGGTTTCTGATTGGTGTCTAAATCAGCAAGTGCTACTTAGGTTCTGAACCAAAAATGCTCTGACTCGTAAGCTTATATACAAATCTTATATACAAATAAAGATACCAAGAGAACGAAGAAAAGGAGTAAATTTGAAAGTTGCTTAAAGGGACACTGAGCCAAAAATTTTTCTTTTGTGATTCACATAGAGCATGCAATTTTAAAGGGATACTGAACCCAGATTTTTTCTTTTGTGATTCAGATAGAGCATATGATTTTAAGCAACTTTCTAATTTACTCCTATTATCAATTTTTCTTTTTCTTTATCTTGCTATCTTTATTTGAAAAAGAAGGCAGTTAAGTTTTTTTTTGGTTCAGTACTCTGGACAGCACTTTTTTATTGGTGGATTAATTTATCCACCAATCAGCAAGGACAACCCAGGTTGTTCATCAAAAATGGGCCGGCATTTAAACTTACATTCTTGCATTTTAAATAAAGATACCAAGAGAATGAAGACAATTTGTTAATAGGAGTAAATTAGAAAATTGCTTAAAATTTCGTGCTCTATCTGAATCATGAAAGAAAAAATTTGGCTTCAGTGTCCCTTTAAGTAACTTTCTAATTTACTCCTATTATCCAATTTTCCATATTATCAAATTTCGAAACCATTTTTTTTTTCAAAATTAGCGACAGCTACATAGGAAAACTGATATCTGTCTGGAATCCCTGAATATCCCTTGACATGTATATATAGTCTAGGCCCATTTTGGTATATTTCATGCCACCATTTCACTGCCAAATGTTATCAAATAAAAAAAAATTGTTCACTTTTTCACAAACTTTTTCACAAACTTTAGGTTTCTCACTGAAATTATTTACAAACAGCTTGTGCAATTATGGCACAAATGGTTGTAAATGCTTCTCTGGGATCCCCTTTGTTCAGATATAGCAGACATATGGCTTTAGTGTTGCTTTTTGGCAATTAGAAGGCCGCTAAATGCTGCTGCACACCTCACTTGTATTATGCCCAGCAGTGAAGGGGTTAATTAGGTAGCTTGTAGGGAGCTTGCAGGGTTAATTTTAGCTTTAGTGTAGAGATCAGCCTCCCACCTGAAACATCCCACCCCCTGATCCCTCCCAAACAGCTCTCTAACCCTCCCCCTCTACCTTATAGTGCACCATCTTGGGTACAGGCAGCTGTCTGCCAGTACTCTGTTTGTCACAAATAATGTTTTTATTTTGTTTGTTTGTTTTTTCTGTAGTGTAGCCAACCCCCCTCCTCCTCCCTGATCACTTAGATAACCCCCTCCCTCCTTTATCCCACCTTACCCTTAGCTACAAACACATTGTCCCATAGTATAGCATCTCAACCGCTCCCGCAGCGTGCACGCGCGCACCCGCACGTGATCCCGCCCCCCTGCAATGAACTCCTCGCATTGATGTCCGCCCCCCACCTCATGGCCATCAATGTCCGATGCAGAGAGGGCCACAGAGTGGCTCACTCTGCATTGGATGGCTAAAAAATGTTATTGCAGGATGCCTCAATTTTAAGGCATCACTGCAATAACATGAAAGCGGCTGGAAGCAATCAGGATCACTTCCACCGCTTTCAAACACCAACAATGTACAGGGTACGTTCTTGGTCGTTAATTACATTTTTTTGTAGAACATACCCTGTACATCGTTGGTACTTAAGGGGTTAAGCTGTTAAACAAGCAGACATCCTCATCAATGAATGATCACATGGGATGTAACAACATCATGCAGCCAAAAGTGGATTAAAAAGTCAAAGCATCACAGAGGGGGAAACTACCTTTAGGGGCAGGATTGCATATGCGGCATTAGTCTCAGCGTAACTGCTGAAACCCATGTCGCCCGTAAATTCACCTTGCACATCGGATGAATCACAAATGGCGCCGGGAGATGCTATACTGCCGTTATCGAACAAACTGGCTAGGTTCAGAAATGTGCGTAACTACACATTTCTGGCTTTGCTAGTGATTTACGCCAGTATATCATCTATTGCTGCGTAATTTAATAAAAAAGTTGAAATCACACCTAAATATCTAATCCGGCTAAAAAAAATTAAACCGACATGTCAAAACGCCATTCAAAACCCATAATCCGCCATCCCCCCACATTGCAACTACTAATAAAAATGATTATCCCCTAAACTGCCATCCACCCACATCGCAACTACTAATAAAAGTTATTAACCCCTAATCCGCCATCCCCCCACACTACAAACCACTATATAAACCTATTAATCCCTAAACCGCCAACCCCCAACAACACAAACTACTGTATAAAACTATTAACCTATAAACCACTATCCCCAAACAACGCAAACACCCAATTAACATATTAACACCTAAACTGCCATCCCCCAACAACTCAAACTACCTAATTAACCTATTAACACCTAAAACGCAAACCCCCACAATACAAACACCTACTTAACCTATTAACCCCTAAATTGCCTACCCCTCGCAATGAAAAGTATTAACCTAATAACTAAGCCCCCTAACCTAACACCCCTAAGTTAACCCCAATTAAAAAAAATACTTACATAAAATAAAAAAATACTAACTACATTAAAAATTAATAAAAAATTACAAAAAAATAAAAAAAACATAAATTACTGAAAAAAACTAATATTTCATAAAAAAAACTAACATTACATAAAAAAAACTAAGATTCCAAAAAAATCTAAGATTACAAAAATATAAAAACCTAACATTACAGAAAATAACCAACTAAATGATCTAAAATAAAAAAAATATTCCTAATCTAATATCCCCTTGAAAAAAAAATACCAAAATAAAAAAAAAACCTAATCTTTAAATGAATTACCAATAGCCCTCAAAATAGCCTTTTGTAGGGCATTGTCCTAAGTTTAACAGCTCTTTTTACCTAAAAAAAAATACAAAGTACCCCCTAACATTACAACCCTCCTCCCAGCCAACCCCCAAAATAAAAAACCTAACAAAAAACAACTAATCTACCCATTGCCCCTAAAAGGGCATTTGTATGGGCAAATTTTCCAGCCCATACAAATAAGAAAAAGCCCTAATCTACAAAAAACCACACCCCAAAAATTAAAAAACCCTAACACTAACCCCAAAATAGGTACTCACCATTGATGAAGTCCGGCTATCCATCTTATTCCCAGCGGCGAAGGTCTTCATCTAGGCGGCTCCATCTTCTATCTTCATAATGGAGGCGCAGAGCGGTCATCTGAGACGCGGATCCAGAGCAGTCATCGTCGGTGGTCATCTGCTATCATCCACCGCACACTGAAGATTAAATGTAAGGTACCCATTTTATATTGGGGTACCCTTGCATTTCTATTGGCTGAAAATTTTACATCAGTCAATAGGATGAGAGCTGCTTACATCCTATTGGCTGATTTGATCTGGCTGATCAAATCCTCCTATTGGCTGATTTTTTTGGTTGTAATGTTAGGGGGTACTATGTATTTTTTTAGGGGAAAAAAACTGTTAAACTTAGGGCAATGCCCTACAAAAGGCCCTTTTAAGGGCTATTGGTAATTTATTTAGAGATTAGAGTTTTTTTTACTTTGGGGTGTTTTTTTTAAGGGGGCACTAGATTAGAAATAACTTTTTATTTTGGATAATTTTGTTTGTTATTTTCTTTAATGTTAGGCTTTTTTTTTGTAATCAGCTTGTTTCTGTAATTTTAGTTTTTTTATGTAATGTTAGTTTTTTTATGTAATATTAGTTATTTTTATGTAATATTAGTTTTTTTTAGTAATTTGTTTTTTTATTTTTTGTATTTTTTATTCATTTTTAATGTAGTTAGTATTTTTTTATTTTATGTAAGTGTATTTTAATTGGGGTTAACTTAGGGGGTATTAGGTTAGGGGGCTTAGTTATTAGGTTAATACTTTGCATTGTGGGGGGTGGGTGATTTAGGGGTTAAGAGTGTAATTAGATACTTTGTATTGTGGGGGGTTGGCAGTTTAGGTATTAATAGTTTAATTATGTAGTTTGCATTGTGGGGGGTTGGCAGTTTAGGTGTTAATAGGTTAATTAGCTAGTTTGCGTTGTTGGGAGATGGCAGTTTAGAGGCTAATAGCTTTATATATTAGAAAATTGAGTTACAAAGTCTGTAACAAAAAAAGAGTGCTTTACCCCTACAATTATATAGGAAAAATTCTCACTGAATAATACAGAACGATTTTTTAACCATTCATACTTTATTGGTTTAACTATTCAATCATACACGTTTAAAAACACTTAAACTCTCTAGATATTAATATTTAGCATATGTGTGTGAATAATACCTCTGAGAATATATAATTGGTTAAAAAATTGTTCCGTTATTATTCAGTGAGAATTTTTCTTATATAATATAGGGGTAAAGCACTATTTTTTGAATATGTAACTCCTTTTTTCTATGAGTCTCCTTTTTTTGCTATATTGCCCCCCTATCTGGTGCTTGTTGATTACAAAAATATTTTGCACCTATAGGTACTTACCATTAGTACTACTTAACCTACTATCTTGTTACTATAGGTTTAAATAGTAGTTTAACATAACAGTAAAAAAAGGTATATAACTGTCTGGGTGAAGTGGGAATATAGCTCACTTTAAAACATTTTCACCAAAAAACGTTATATGGCTAAATATAGAGATAAGGTGGCACAATGAAAAATTGCTAATTCCACAAGTCCTAATTACAAATGAAAAAGTATATTCAAGTATTATGTACTCTTTATAGATTAAATCTAAGCATGGTCAAGTGACTATATAAGCCACATAATATCGTATTCATCAAAACAGCCTAATAAATTGAATTCAGCGACTGTATAAGTCAAAATTATGAAGACCAAAATAAAAAATAATAAAATCGAAATATTTATTGATCAACCATTGGGTGTATACCCATTAGGATAGAAACAATCCAATGTACAAAACAATCTGTATAAAAAACGTATATAAAATATATATAAAATAGACACCGGTGTCTTGGTATGCTAACAGTATAAATCTTTGTATCAGCTAAACATAGACTTGGCTAAACGTCCTAACTATGCGGAATATATAATATGCTAGACTTCCTTACTATATAAAACATTTAAAATTCTGAAAACAAAAACACACTCTGCTGTGTGATGTAAATCACTGTTGCTGTGGCATTTGAGTATGACCAATATTGAGATGCGTAAAGCAATGAATATGGTGATTAGATGCAAAGAGGCCTATTTATCAAGCCGTCAACCACAAATACGCTGGAATTCCACAGCGTAATTGTGGCGAGCCTGATTCGCCCTATTTATCAAAGCCTATAGACCGGCAAAAGTTGAAATTTGTGACGTAACATACGATCCGCCGGTCTCAGTCCAACACAGATCGATGCTTACGACATTACAGATGTTCCGAATACACATTCGGCACTATCTGACTAGTTTTGCTAGTTATCAAACTGCTAACAGGTACGCACGCCACTATTCCGGCCCAGCGTACCTGCTTTTCAATCCGCCGCCCTGGAGGTCGCAGATGCCATAGGAATCAATGGGAGTATGAAAGCAGCGAAAGCTCTTGTTCACTGCTGCCCGATATCCCATTGATTTCTAGGGTAACGTTTACTCCTAACACCCTAACATAAGCACCGAGTCTAAACACCCCTAATCTGCCGCCCCGACACCGCCGCCACCTACATAAAAGTATTAATCCCTATTCCGCCGCACCCGGACCCCGCCGCCACCTAAATAATGTATTAACCCCTATCCCGCCACTCCCGGACATGTCTGCAACTAAATAAAGTTATTAACCTCTATTCCGCTGCTCCCTGAACCCTGCCGCCACCTAAATAAATATATTAACCCCTATCTCCCGGAGCCCACCGCAACTAAATAAAGTTATTAACCCATAAACCCCTGGCCTCCCACATCACTACCACTTACTAAACCTATTAACCCCTAAACCGCCAGCCCCCCACATCGTCATAAACTAAATTAACTTATTAACCCCTAAACCTAACAACACGCTAACTTTACATTAAAATTACCTCATCCCTATCGTATAATAAATTTAAACTTACCTTTAGAATTAAATAAAACTATATTAAACTATTAATTAACCTACCCTAACTATTATACTACAATTACAATAAACTATATTAAACTAATAATTAATGTACCCTAACTGTTATATTAAAATTACATTAAACTACAAATTAAATTAACTATATTATATATTTAAAAACCTAACCCTACTCAAATAATTTATCTACCATTAAAAATTAAAAAGTTACAAAAAACTAACAACTAAGTTACACAAAATAACAAACACTAAATTACACAACATAGCAAACACTGTTACAAAAAATAAATAAACACTAAGTTACACAAAATAAAAAATAAATGATCAAATATTTAAACTAATTACACCTAATCTAAGAGCCCTATGAAAATAAAAAAGCCCCCCAAAATAAAAAAAACCTAGCCTACAATAAACTACCAATGGCCCTTATAAGGGCCTTTTGCAGGGTGTTGCCCCAAAGAAATCAGCTCTTTTACCTGTAAATAAAAACACAAACACCCCCCAACAGTAAAACCCACCACCCACACAACCAACGCCCCCAAATAAAATTCTATCTAAAAAACCTAAGCTCCCCATTGCCCTGAAAAGGGCATTTGTCTGGGTATTGCCCTTAAAAGGGCATTTAGCTATTTTTCCTTGCCCAAACCCCTAATTTAAAATTAAAACCCACCCAATAAACCCTTAAAAAACCTAACACTAACCCCCGAAAATCCACTTACAGTTTTTGAAGAGCCGACATCCATCCTCAACGAAGCGGCAGAAGTCCTCAGTGAAGCCGGCAGAAGTCTTTATCCAAGCGGGCCGAAGTCTTCATCCAAGCCAGCAGAAGTCTTCATCCAGATGGCATCTTCTATCTTCATCCATCCTGCGTGGAGCGGCTCCATCTTCAAGACATCCGGCGCGGAGCATCCTCTTCTTCCGACGTCTCCTTGAACAATAAAGTTTCCCTTTAAATGAGATGGCGTCCCTTTAAATAAGATGGCATCCTTTAGATTCTGATTGGCTGATAGAATTCTATCAGCCAATCAGAATTAAGGTTGAAAAAATCCTATTGGCTGTTGCAATCAGCCAATAGGATTGAGCTTGCATTCTATTGGCTGATTGGAATAGCCAATAGAATGCAAACTCAATCCTATTGGCTCATTGGATCAGTCAATAGGATGAAAGCTCAATCCTATTGGCTGATTGCAACAGCCAATAGGATTTTTTCAACCTTAATTCCGATTGGCTGATAGAATTCTATCAGTCAATCGGAATCTAAGGGACGCCATCTTGGATGACGTCTTTTAAAGGGAAACTTCATTATTCAAGGAGACGTCGAAGAAGAGGATGCTCCGAGCCGGATGTCTTGAAGATGGAGCCACTCCGCGCCAGATGGATGAAGATATAAGATGCCGTCTGGATGAAGACTTCTGCTGTCTTGGATGAAGACTTCGGCCCACTTGGATGAAGACTTCTGCCGGCTTCGCTGAGGACTTCTGCCACTTCGTTGAGGATGGATGTCAGCTCTTCAAAAACTGTATGTGGATCTTCGGGGGTTAGTGTTAGTGTTTTTTTGAAGGGTTTATTGGGTGGGTTTTAATTTTAGATTAGGGGTTTGGGCTGAAAAAGAGCTAAATGCCCTTTTAAGGGCAATGCCCATCCAAATGCCCTTTTTCAGGGTAATGGGGGGGGCTTAGGTTTTTTAGATT
This sequence comes from Bombina bombina, assembly GCF_027579735.1. Lineage (NCBI taxonomy): Eukaryota > Metazoa > Chordata > Amphibia > Anura > Bombinatoridae > Bombina > Bombina bombina. The sequence goes on along the minus strand of NC_069503.1, from coordinate 233,577,128 downwards.
AGGTTTTTATTTGGGGGGTTGGTTGTGTGGGTGGTGGGTTTTACTGTTGCGGAGTATTTGTATTTTTATTTACATGTAAAAGAGCTGATTTCTTTGGGGCAATGCCACGCAAAAGGCCCTTTTAAGGGCCATTGGTAGTTTATTGTAGGCTAGGCTAGTTTTTATTTTATTTTGGGGGGGCTTTTTTATTTTCATAGGGCTCTTAGATTAGGTGTAATTAGTTTAAATATTTGATAATTTATTTTTTTATTTTGTGTAACTTAGTGTTTATTTTTTTGTAACTTAGTGTTTTTTATTTTGTGTAACTTAGTTGTTAGTTTTTTGTAGCTTTGTAATTTTTAAAAATAGATTTAAATTATTTGAGTAGGGTTAGGTTTTTAAATATATAATATAGTTAATTTAATTAGTAGTTTAATATAATTTTAGTATAACAGTTAGAGTAGGTTAATTAATAATTTAATATAGTTTAATGTAATTGTAGTATAATAGTTAGGGTAGGTTAATTAGTAGTTTAATATAGTTTAATTTAATTCTAAAGGTAAGTTTTATTATAAGATAGGGATGATGTTATTTTAATGTACAGTTAGCGGGTTGTTAGGTTTAGGCGTTAATAGGTAAATTTAGTTTATGGCGATGTGGGGGGCTGGCGGTTTAGGGGTTAATAGGTTTAGTAAGTGGTAGTGATTTGGGAGGCCAGGGGTTTAGGGGTTAATACATTTATTTAGTTGCGGTGGGCTCCGGGAGCAGAGGGATAGCGGTTAATACCTTTATTAGATTTACGGTGGGCTCTAGGAGCGGAGAGATAGGGGTTAATACCTTTATTCAAGTTGCGGTGGGCTCTAGGAGAGGAGGGATAGGGGTTAATACCTTTATTAGAGTTGTGGTGGGCTCCGGGAGCAGAAGGATAGGGGCTAATACTTTTAGTTAGTTGCGGCGGTGTCGGGGAGTGGCAGAATAGTGGTTAATAACTTTATTAGAGTTGCGGTGGGCTCCGGGAGCATCGGGATAGGGGTTAAACATTTTAGTATAGTGGCGGTGTTTAGTGACAGGATATAAATAAAGCTGGGAAAAAGCCGAATAGCAGCGAGATCGATGACTGTTAGTTAACAACAGTCCGCTGCTCATCGCCCCGTACTGTGTGTGCGGCTTTTTGACAGCTTTTTATATAAATATGGAGAACATATTCAGGTCCGCGGCTGTCATGGTTATGGCCTGTACCTTTAAGTTACCTGCCTATATAAGGCTCCTCCTTCCTACCACATCTTGCTTAGGATTGTTTGTAGGTAGGATTTCTGGATCTTCCCTACTCTCCACTTAAGCCTGGATTACAATAAGTATTAAGGATTACTTTTTGCTGTTTTGTGCTTTTATTGGTACTACGTTACTAACCTGTGTTTGGCATCTTTACTCCTATCTGCTGCTTATTTACCTTTTGCCTTGTTTGTAAAGTATTACAGTTTCACCCTCAGAACTAAAAGAGCCGATTTAGCTCACCTCTAACTACGCATCCACTTCCGGTGCAAACCTCCAGCGGCCTCTACTGAAGCTACCACAGTCCTGCTGTGTCACCATCTCACAAGCGTCCTTCGTGCCTCCTGCACTGCAGCCTGTCAGCTGCACTCTCACAAGCTTCCCTGCAGAGGTACACCTCTCCCTCTTCACAGTGGTGATTAGGAAAATCAGACTGCACTATTCATCTGCAGGTACCAAGCATAAAGACCAAGGTAAAACTTGTCATATCTCCTACCTGAACTGTTGTAATTGTGTTCAAGCTACTTACCTGTGTTTACCGTAATCTCTCAAATAGAAGGTAATTGTTTGATAAAACAACCGTTTTACACCAGCTATATGTTTGTGCACAACTTACCAACTGTATCATATCTGCATACTAACTTCTGTGAATCAACTATTTCATTATAAGAAGGTGACTAATTCTGCTCTCATAACTATATTTTACAGTGAATATTGCACACTACCAATCTGCTTTTTCCCTTTTGGGCCCTCAGTCAATGAACTGAATAGGGGTTATCTTATTTATAAACCCGTTACTTGTGAGACTGAGTGGAACTAGACACTAATTCCTTACATACTGCTCCTGCATTACATAATCCTAAGCCATAGAAAGTGGGAATTATAATGGAATTAGCAGACCTCACTAACAAAGTGAGTGCACTCACTCAGAATATGGATATTCTCATTCAAGGAATTAGAGAGATCCAATCAGAGAATCAATACTTAAGAACCGTGATTAGGGATCATGTGGACAAGAGGCCTTCCGCTTCAGACTCACAACCTGAACCCCAGGTTTGTCCCCCAGAAAGATTCTCAGGGGAAAGAAGCCAGTTCAGGGAGTTTAAAAATTCCTGCCTGCTTTTTTTCTCCCTGAAACCAAAAACCTATCCCACAGAACGCATTAAAGTGCTAACTGTAATATCATATCTCAAAGGAGAACCCAAGACCTGGGCAACTAACTTCTTTGAGACCAACGATCCGGTACTGGATTCTCTCCAGTCATTTTTTGACAAAATGTCATTTCTTTATGAAGATAAAAACAAACAGAGTTCTGCTGAAACTGCCCTCCGGGCACTCAAGCAAAACAAACGCCTAGCCGAAGATTATGTTTCAGATTTTAAGAGATGGGCACCAGACACACTCTGGAACGAAGCAGCTTTATTTTTTCAGTTCCGCCATGGACTCTCTGGCCCTATCACCCATCGCACTATACCTTTACTAATGACCACCAGTTCTGGTCATAAGGAATACGTGTCATTTGATGTTATAGCCTCTCCCTTGTTTCCATTAGTTCTTGGGTTACATTGGTTGCAAGCACATGAACCGCATATAGTCTGGAAGTCTTCACAAATAAATTTTGTTTCTGACCACTGTCTAAAGACATGTAACCATTCCACACATATTCTCCAAACCACTGTTGCAGAACACCCAGTACCTGACTGTTATTCTGAGTTTTCAGATGTTTTTAACAAAGTTGAGGCAGAAAAATTACCACCTCACAGACCATACGACTGCCCGATTGAGTTACTCCCAGGGGTTGACATACCTTATGGGCATATCTATCCTCTCTCTGAACCAGAGTTGGTACATTTAAAACAGTATTTAGATGACAACCTACGGAAAGGGTTTATAAGACCTTCAACCTCTCCTGCTGGAGCAGGTATGTTTTTTGTACGAAACAAAGACGACACATTAAGACCTATAATCGACTATAGGGAATTAAATCGCCGTACAAAGAAAAACAGGTATCCATTACCTCTTATACCTGAGATAATAGAACGACTTCAGGGGGCTGTAATCTACACCAAACTTGACCTTAGAGGCGCATATAATCTAATCAGAATAAAGACTGGGCACGAATGGCTGACCGCTTTCCGTACTAGGTATGGGTTGTACGAGTATACGGTTATGCCGTTCGGGTTATGCAACGCCCCAGCGACATTTCAATGTTTTATTAATGACCTTTTCAGAGACATCCTGGATGTGTGTTTAATAGTATATTTAGATGATATACTCATTTATTCAAAGACTACAGAACAACACATAGAACATGTCAAAATTGTTCTGCAAAGACTCAGGGAAAATTCTCTCTACGCCAAATCTGAGAAGTGTATTTTTAATACTGAAACTATATCCTTTTTAGGTTATATCATATCCCCTAAAGGTATACAGATGGAAAACAAAAAGATTGAGGTTATAACATCATGGCCTATTCCTCAGAACATCAAAGATGTACAATGTTTTATTGGATTTTCCAATTTCTATAGAAAATTTATATAAGATTTTTCTCGTTTGGCTAAACCACTAACCTCATTGACAAGCAAACAGACTCCCTTTGTATGGAGTATTGAAGCCGACCTAGCTTTTAAAAACCTAAAGAAGGCTTTCACATCAGCTCCCATACTTAAATTCCCAGATCCCTCTTTACAATACATCTTAGAGGTGGATGCCTCCGACTACGCTTTGGGATCCATTCTATCACAGCGTAAGTCACCTAAGTCCCCTCTTCATCCAGTAGGGTTTTTCTCCAGAATCATGACCTCATCTGAATTAAACTATCCCATAGGAGAGAAAGAACTTTTATCTATTAAAAGTTCTTTTGAGTTCTGGAGACATCTCCTAGAGGGTACATCTTTACCTATACTGATCTACACGGATCATAAAAACCTAGAATATTTGAAAACAAATAAGACTCTATCAGCCCGACAGATCAGATGGAGTTTGTTCTTCTCCAGATTTGACTATATCATCACATACCGCCCTGGAAGTAAAAATGGAAAGGCAGATTCTTTGTCCAGGAAGGATCTAAAACCTATCTCATCTCCATCAGTGTCATCTATAATTCCTCAAGATAGATTTATTGGTCTATCACTAGATTCTACCTCTCAAATGAGACTTTCACAAGAACAAGATCTCTCCATGCCTAACCTGTCCTTAGTTAAGGCTAGTAACGGAGTATACTACCATAAGGGAAAAACTTATGTACCCCCACGGTTACGTAAGGAGCTGCTCTATTCTACTCATGATTCTATGATCTCAGGACATCCTGGCATACATAAAACTACAGAACTTCTAAAAAGGGATTTCTGGTGGCCTGATATGAACACTGATATCATGCAATATGTAAAGGAATGTCCTATCTGCGCTATTACCAAGAATTCCAGATCACATCCATATGGGTTATTAATGTCTTTACCCATACCAGACAGACCGTGGAAGGACATTGCAATGGATTTTATCGTAGACCTTCCTCCTTCGAACAACAACAACTGCATCCTGGTGGTAGTAGATTTATTTACAAAGATGGCACATTTCCTTCCCTGTCATTCACTACCAACAGCATCTGAAACAGCACAACTTTTCTTAACTCACATCGTTAGGTACCATGGCCTTCCTGACACCATCACATCGGATAGGGGTTCTCAATTCACCTCTAGAATTTGGAGACATTTATGTCAAATTCTAAAGATACAACCTAGGCTCAGCACCGCATACCATCCACAAACAAACGGTCAAACAGAGAGAACAAATCAAACTCTTGAACAGTATTTAAGATGCTATTGTTCACAACTCCAAGATAATTGGACATCTCTCTTGCCCACAGCCGAATTTGCTTTCAACAACACCATCAATTCATCTCTGAAAATGTCACCTTTTTATGCTAACTATGGCTTTCATCCTAGATTCCACCTTCACCCCAGAGACGAAACACCTTCACCATTGGTAAATGATATGATGAATGAACTTGCTAAACATTTCAAAATTATCCAAGAGAACCTCAAGGATGCACAATCTCATCACAAGACTTATTATGATTTAAGACGTCGGAATCCACCCCTCTATAAAATTGGGGATTACGTCTGGCTCTCCACCAGAAACTTACATCTTAAAGTTCCAACCAGAAAACTTGGTTCTCTTTTCATTGGACCATTTCCTATTTCAAGAATTGTCAATCCCAACGCTGTCACTCTGGACCTGCCGAAGGATCTCTCCATACATCCAACTTTCCATGTTTCTCTGTTGAAACCTTGTCTCTCCGATGTCACTTCCATTACTCCTGTGCTTCCTTCTACTTCACCTTCACTTGAGCCGGAATATGAGATTCAATCCATATTGGATTCCGGGTATTTCCGCAACACCCTTCAGTACCTCATTCATTGGAAGGGATTCTCTCATGACGAAGATTCTTGGGAGCCATCTTCCAATCTTTTGTCTCCCAGACTGGTGTCTTTGTTTCACAGGCGACACCCTGACCGCCCTAAGCCTTGAGCCTCGGAGTGGCTCTTTGGGGGGGGGGGCTCCTGTCATGGTTATGGCCTGTACCTTTAAGTTACCTGCCTATATAAGGCTCCTCCTTCCTACCACACCTTGCTTAGGATTGTTTGTAGGTAGGATTTCTGGATCTTCCCTACTCTCCACTTAAGCCTGGATTACAATAAGTATTAAGGATTACTTTTTGCTGTTTTGTGCTTTTATTGGTACTACGTTACTAACCTGTGTTTGGCATCTTTACTCCTATCTGCTGCTTATTTACCTTTTGCCTTGTTTGTAAAGTATTACAGTTTCACCCTCAGAACTAAAAGAGCCGATTTAGCTCACCTCTAACTACGCATCCACTTCCGGTGCAAACCTCCAGCGGCCTCTACTGAAGCTACCACAGTCCTGCTGTGTCACCATCTCACAAGCGTCCTTCATGCCTCCTGCACTGCAGCCTGTCAGCTGCACTCTCACAAGCTTCCCTGCAGAGGTACACCTCTCCCTCTTCACAGTGGTGATTAGGAAAATCAGACTGCACTATTCATCTGCAGGTACCAAGCATAAAGACCAAGGTAAAACTTGTCATATCTCCTACCTAAACTGTTGTAATTGTGTTCAAGCTACTTACCTGTGTTTACCGTAATCTCTCAAATAGAAGGTAATTGTTTGATAAAACAACCGTTTTACACCAGCTATATGTTTGTGCACAACTTACCAACTGTATCATATCTGCATACTAACTTCTGTGAATCAACTATTTCATTATAAGAAGGTGACTAATTCTGCTCTCATAACTATATTTTACAGTGAATATTGCACACTACCAATCTGCTTTTTCCCTTTTGGGCCCTCAGTCAATGAACTGAATAGGGGTTATCTTATTTATAAACCCGTTACTTGTGAGACTGAGTGGAACTAGACACTAATTCCTTACATACTGCTCCTGCATTACAGCGGCCTGCGATGTTAGGCAATTTCAGGCGAGCATATTGGTGCCGTTCAATGCAAGAAAGTTGATGGCTTGATAAGTAGGCCTCAAAGTCTCTATTTTGTAGCGACTATGTCCTTTAACAAACTTTCATTAGTGTATAATCTTATAAATGTTGCTTTTGTCTTCGTTGTTATTTTGCAGCAATTGTTGTGTTTGACAAACTTCCAAAATATAGGTAATCAGTGACACGTTACTGAATGTGTTTCTTCAGCCTTACGGCCAAAATAGTACCAAATTATTATTATAGCCTGGTGGAGTGCAGTCTGCACATGCCTCCGTTTACTGGGTGTTTGTTATTTCTCCTCCTTCTTCCTTCTTTTGCGCCTCAGCTGATATGATTGATTTCCTGCTTTTTAAAGCCATATTCATTTACGCCCTCTTTCATCTTAACTCTTTCACTGTCACTTTTATGTGAATGTGAAGTTCTTTATACCTTATTTCTTCTATTATTATAATTATTATTAATTTGATCTCTATTTCAGCTTATTGCAATTAGTAAAATATTTGTTATTTTATGATAGTGTACTTTAGTCGCAGGAGCACATATTACTCAAATTATGTTTTAATTCATTGATATTAGCCTTATCTATGATGAAATTCCAAGGACTTATGCTTATTTCTGCTCCTAATAAAGATTGTTATAACCAGTTATATACTTATGCATTAAACCATTAAATCAAGTAATACTACAAAATAGTCAATATATCCATATTCATATATCACTTAAAGTGGATAAATTCATGTATAAATTTAGTAACACTACAAAATAGTGGATATATCCATATTCATATATCACTTAAAGTGGATGAATTCATGTATATATATATATATATATATATATATATATATATATATATATATATATATATATATATATATATATATATATATATATATATAGGATAATAATATCATTACAATACAAATCAGAAATTTGGGGATGTTAAATCCGAGTTAGCATGTGAGTTTTATATAAGAATATTACATGAGAATTTCACATGTTCACATCTATTATCTATATAGCCAAATATGGAAAGTCTATCGATTCAATTCTTTATAAAATGTGAATTAATAGTGGGAAATGAGTGAGTCCATTCAATGACCGCAAACTAATATAGAGAGAGCCTTTCCATTTGATATACTTGAAAATATGCATTTGAGTTTGGGAAAAAACTCGATTTGGGATTGAACCCCATATATTGCTGCAATTAGCGGGTACATTTACTGTTCGCTGCCTATTGGTTAATTCAACATTCTGTATATTAAGAAAATGTATTATTAGAGAGAAAGGTCTTGTTTCAGAGTATACAAGTTATTACATCAATAATTGTCAATATGTAAATTAATGATTGCGATGATAGGGATATAAGAAAATGTGAAAATGTGTAATAATTGTAGTTACATATAAGTGTATATTGATGTTGGGAATATAATTTTCCTAGGAACACTCTGTATACCTGTGTATATTCAATATATTGAGATAGAGTTCCAATTGAATTATGGAATTAAGATCAAATAATATTAAAGTTTAATTCCAATCAGATTATAGAGTTAAGGTCAAGTTCAAACCTTTGGGGGTTTAGGGTCCCTAATCTGTAAATTAGTTCAGCTTCTTGATGGAGTAATCTTTTTTCCATATTCCCTCCATCTACCTTTACTTTCCTCATCATTTCTTTAGGATTACCTTTGTGATGTCCTTTAAAGTGTGCATACAGTCTTGTGTCATCTATTTCTAGTTCTATACTTCTAAAATTCTCCCTTATTCTATCTTTCAATATCCTGCTTGTTTGTCCCAAATATTGCAATTTGCATGAGCATTGCAGTAGATATATGATGTTACTGTCTGTGCATTTTATGATGTCATTTATTTTCACTTCTACATTCGTGGTTGTTGATCTCACTGTTTTTGTCTTACTGCTGAATTTGCAAGATTTGCAGTCATGACAAGGAAAAAAAACCTTCTAGTTTCTCGCCTTTTATATTCTGTTGTTTATTTATATTTCTTGATTTATATTCGCTTGGTGCGAGGATGTTTTTCAAATTTGTGGCCTTTCTAAATATTATGTTAGGTTGATATTTAAGTCTTTTTCCTATTATAGGGTCACTTCTAGCTAAATTCCAATGTTTTTTTAATAATATTTTGTATTTGTTTATGTTGAGTTGAAAATGTGGTTATAAATGGAATATTAAATTGATCCCTTTCTTCGTCGTTTCCAGGTTTTCTAGTTGTATTTTGTAACAATTTTTCTCTGTCTTTTTTTCTTACTTTTTTATTGATATCAATAATATTTTTTGGATTATATTCCTTTTCTACAAACCTATCCTATAGAATTATAAATTGTTTATCATAATCTGAGATTTGCGAATGGTTTCTTCTTATAGAAAATTGACTTTTAGGTAAATTTCTTTTCCACTTCTCATGGTGACAGCTCTTGTAGTCTATATAATTGTTTTCCTCTACTTTTAAAAAAAAAATGTGGTTGTAGTTATTTTATTATTTAATATTGTAATTTATATATCCAAAAAATAAATTTTCTTTTTACTATATTCATGAGTGATTTTTAATCATAGATCATTAATGTTTAGATCCTCGATAAATTGTTCTAAAAGCCCCAGATCGCCTTTCCAGACTATAAATATGCCATCTATAAAGCACTTATAGAGCTCGAGATTCACACCCCAAGGAGTCGTTGCTATAAAGTTCTCTTCAAAATACCCTACAAATAAATTTGCATAGCTGGGTGCAAATCTCGTGCCCATGGCTGTCCCTATCTTTTGTAAATAGTAATTACATTCAAATTCGAAGTGATAGAATAAATCCCATGCAATCTAGAATAAATTAACTTTGTAGTTGTGAAATATCTATATCTCTTTGTAAAAATATGTTAGTAGTTTCCAATCCTCTATTATGCTCAATACATGTGTAGAGAAGGCTTATGTCACATGTCGCTAATATATAATTATCTTGCCATTCTAATTCTTGTATTGTATTTAGGAAGTGTTTTGTGTCTTTTAAATGTGAAGGTATTGTTTTGACATATTTTTTGAGGTTAATGAATCTATTCCGGAGATTATGGGCCTGGGGGGTTAATTACATCTTTGTGGATTTTGGGAAGAAAATAAAAAAAGGGGTCCTAAGATATTCTATTTTAAGAAATGTACTTACGTTGTTAATCAATATTCCCTTTTCCTGGGCTGACAATATCATAGTGTGTAAATTCTTTTTCATCTTATCTATTGGATTGTTTAACAGTTATTTTTTATATGTTTCTTTATCATCCAGCAATCTATATGCTTCTTTTAGATATTTATCTGTGTCCATAATTACAACTCCTCCACATTTGTCAGCCTGTTTGATTATATTGTTTTTGTTCTCTTTTAGTTCTTTAAGGACCAAATTTTCTATTTTTGTTAAATTCCATCTGATGTCTTTTTTACTGTCTAACTTGTCTATGTTTTCCATAACTTTCTTTTCGAACATCTCTATAGCGCTGCCCTTGTCTGTTTAAGGTTGGTATGTAAATAAATGGATTCATTCATGATCTTATTTTCTATAGGGTTTTTCATGAAATATTTTTTAAGGGCTAATTTTCTGGTGAACTGATTCACATTTATTAATGTCTCAAATTTGTTGCATGGGCAAATGATAAACCTTTACATTCATATGTTTATACACTAATAAAAACTTGTTAAAGGACGTAGTGGCAACAAAATAGAGACTTTGCTTCTAATCACCATATTCATTGCTTTACGCTTTACACATCTCAATATTGTTCATACTTAAATGCCACAGCAACAGTAATTTACATCACACAGCAGAGTATGTTTTTGTTTTCAGAATTTTAAACGTTTTATATAGTAAGGAAGTCTAGCATATTATATATTCCGCATAGTTAGGACGTTTAGCCAAGTCTATGTTAAGTTAATCCAAAGATTTATACTGTTAGCATACCAGTCTATGTTTAGCTGATACAAAGATTTATACTGTTAGCATACCAAAACACTGGTGTCTATTTTATATATATTTTATATACGTTTTTTATACAGATTGTTTTGTACATTAGATTGTTTCTATCCTAATGGGTATACACCCAATGGTTGATCAATAAATATTCTGATTTTATTATTTTTTCTTTTGGTCTTCATAAGTTTGACTTATACAGTCGCTAGATTCAATTGATTAGGCTGTTTTGATGAATATGATATTATGTGGCTTATATAGTCACCTGACCATGCTTAGATTTAATCTATAAAGAGTACATAATCTTTGGATATACTTTTTCATTTGTAATTAGGACTTGGGGAATTAGCAATTTTTCATTGCGCAACCTTATCTCTATATTTATATAGTAGTTTGCGTTGTTGAGGGTTGGCGCTTTAGGGGTTCATTTGTTTATATAGTGGTTTGCGTTGTGGGGCATAGTGGATTAGGGGTTAATATGTTTATTAGGTAGTTTGCAATGTGGGGGAATGGTGGAGTATTGGTTAATACTTTTATTAGTTATTGTGATGTGGGAGGATGGCGGTTTAGGGGTTGATATTGCACATGCATTAGGTGTTTGTCAAGGCTTCCAGGGAGTTACAGTGATTTTATACTCAGCACATGGCTTGCTGTGCCTGCCTATGTGTGGAGAGGTGAAAATGGAGTAAAATATATGATACCGACTCACGACGCTGGTTCTATGTTAGTTTATGCGATAAAAAACTGTGGGTGATGGGTAAAATATATGCACGTAACTTGTATGCTGTGCCGTATATGTGATCGCTTGATTTGACTAAAAATTGGCAACGCTGGGTTTTGCATCTGTCACCAAGTATGTGATGGTGCCCAGAGCGTTGTCCAACTCTACCAGTTTTAACCCCAAAATACCTTACAGGCTTTTCTGTGTGCTTTCTTACTCCTAATCCATGTCACTAACAGTGTGAGGCATCCATGGCTGCTATGGTCAAGGGGGGTCCCCAGGTACAATCAAACACTGCTGGAATATATATATATATATATATATATATATATATATGTATATATATATATATATATATATATATATTTAAAAAACAACAAGGAAGTAATCCCCGTCTTCAGACATATGGAGAAACGCAAAGTATGCTGTATATATGTTATCTTGCGTATCATTTCAAGTGTTTTTTTATCAACACCCATTATTATTCAATAAAGGTGCCTTTGTGGGGAAATCTAACGGCAGTAATCAAGCTTGACTGTGTTTGGCTCAAAAAGATTGTGAACAGTTTGATTATAAAAAAAATAAATCAGACTATCCTGCTTTTCTGATAATGAAAGAGAATATCAGAAAGATTTAAATTAACACTAAAGTATTTTCCATACTGCTAGCAAAGCAACTTCACACTTCTTTCATACTTCTTCCCATACTGGAGGCATATCTTCAGGATGATATAAACAAACTTCAATCTGTTTAAAAGAAGGCTAATAAAATGGAACATTAACTAAAAAACACAACTTTATAGGAAAGGTTCAATGACCCACTATATATGGCTTAGAGGAAAAGAATGAAATACATTATATAATAGCAACTTTCAGCTATATTAAGGGGCTTAATAAAGCTGAGTCTGTGCGTATTTTTCACAAAAAGAACAATTCCGGAACAAGGAATTATGATCTCAAGGTGAAGGGTAGTAGGTCCAAGAGTAATTTGCGGAAGAAATTTTTCACAGAAAGGTTGGTTGATTCATGGAATAAATGTCCATTAGAAGTGGTAAGGACAAACACTGTGATAGGCTTAACAAGGCCTGGGATGAGCATAAGGCTATCCTACAAACTAAATAAGTTTACACTTTTAGGAAATTTTGGGCAGACATGTTGGACCTATGGTTCTTATTTTCCATCAAAATCTATGTTTGTATACTGATCTAACAATAGTGTAGGTCTATGGTAGATTTAGTATATTATCACTTTTATTCAGGATGCTTATTAAATATATATATACAGGGAGTGCAGAATTATTAGGCAAGTTGTATTTTTGAGGATAATTTTAATATTGAACAACAACCATGTTCTCAATGAACCCAAAAAACTCATTAATATCAAAGCTGAATAGTTTTGGAAGTAGTTTTTAGTTTGTTTTTAGTAATAGCTATTTTAGGGGGATATCTGTGTGTGCAGTTGACTATTACTGTGCATAATTATTAGGCAACTTAACAAAAAACAAATATATACCCATTTCAATTATTTATTTTTACCAGTGAAACCAATATAACAGCTCAACATTCACAAATATACATTTCTGACATTCAAAAACAAAACAAAAACAAATCAGTGACCAATATAGCCACCTTTCTTTGCAAGGACACTCAAAAGCCTGCCATCCATGGATTCTGTCAGTGTTTTGATCTGTTCACCATCAACATTGCGTGCAGCAGCAACCACAGCCTCCCAGACACTGTTCAGAGAGGTGTGCTGTTTTCCCTCCTTGTAAATCTCACATTTGATGATGGACCACAGGTTCTCAATGGGGTTCAGATCAGGTGAACAAGGAGGCCATGTCATTAGATTTTCTTCTTTTATACCCTTTCTTGCCAGCCACGCTGTGGAGTACTTGGAGGCGTGTGATGGAGCATTGTCCTGCATGAAAATCATGTTTTTCTTGAAGGATGCAGACTTCTTCCTGTACCACTGCTTGAAGAAGGTGTCTTCCAGAAACTGGCAGTAGGACTGGGAGTTGAGCTTGACTCCATCCTCAACCCGAAAAGGCCCCACAAGATAATCTTTGATGATACCAGCCCAAACCAGTACTCCACCTCCACCTTGCTGGCGTCTGAGTCGGACTGGAGCTCTCTGCCCTTTACCAATCCAGCCACGGGCCCATCCATCTGGCCCATCAAGACTCACTCTCATTTCATCAGTCCATAAAACCTTAGAAAAATCAGTCTTGAGATATTTCTTAGCCCAGTCTTGACGTTTCAGCTTGTGTGTCTTGTTCAGTGGTGGTCGTCTTTCAGCCTTTCTTACCTTGGCCATGTCTCTGATTATTGCACACCTTGTGCTTTTGGGCACTCCAGTGATGTTGCAGCTCTGAAATATGGCCAAACTGGTGGCAAGTGGCATCTTGGCAGCTGCACGCTTGACTTTTCTCAGTTCATGGGCAGTTATTTTGCGCCTTGGTTTTTCCATACGCTTCTTGCGACCCTGTTGACTATTTTGAATGAAACGCTTGATTGTTCGATGATCACGCTTCAGAAGCTTTGCAATTTTAAGAGTGCTGCATCCCTCTGCAAGATATCTCACTATTTTTGACTTTTCTGAGCCTGTCAAGTCCTTCTTTTGACCCATTTTGCCAAAGGAAAGGAAGTTGCCTAATAATTATGCACACCTGATATAGGGTGCTGATGTCATTAGACCACACCCCTTCTCATTACAGAGATGCACATCACCTAATATGCTTAATTGGTAGTAGGCTTTCGAGCCTATACAGCTTGGAGTAAGACAACATGCATAAAGAGTATGATGTGGTCAAAATACTAATTTGCCTAATAATTCTGCCCTCCCTGTATATATATATATATATATATATATATATATATATATGAGAGTGCTTTTAAATAGACTTTATTCATCCTTCTTCCATTAGAAACATAGAAACATAAAATTTGATGGTAGATAAGAAAACAAAAACGCCCATCAAGTCTACCCATGTTATTTATTAGTATAGCCTTATGCATGTTCCAGGCAATTATGAATTATTTTACAGTCCTTGTGTTCACTGCCTCTATTAGAAGTCCTTGACATAAGTATTTGTTTTACAATCATCATCATTTCAATGGATAAATGGTAAATTTCGTCTCTGTCATTAGGCAAATATTAAAATGTAACATCAACAGGGGGAAACTTCCAGGTGGTGGCAACGACTGGACATAATACTGAGAGAAGTTGAACTTTCCAAGTTAATCTATCTAGTATGCTTGGAATTTTAAGGCTTCTATGGAAAATGTACTCTAATTCTGTATTACTAAATTATGCTGACTGAGCTTAAGTGCTTCTTTTGGTCCCAGATTTAGTATTACAGAACATTTTAGAGAATAGATTTGGCAGTTAAGGAGGCCTCATTTACCCCCCCCCCCTGTAGTGTCCCTAATGACCCTAAAGCAAATCCTTTTTTTCAAAGCTGACTTTACTGCTTGACCAGTACCAATGTTAATTTATAGAGCAGATTAATCCAGCATTTAAGATATCCCTGTTTGCAACCGTAAAAGAACCAGAGTCAGAGCAACCAGCACAGAGAACCCCCGGCAAGCCAGGTCTTCAGTATGTAAGGAGGCAGAAGACTTAACGTGTATTGATGGCGACATGAATGTAACCGTATGTCAGTCAGGGGCCCTGAATTTATGCAGAGAGACATGAAGAGGAAGTCTAAAGAAATCCAAAAGGAGTAGCAGCAAAAAAATAAGTGTTTATTGGGCACAACACAACATTAACAGCAACGTTTCGGTATTGCTACCTTATTCATGCTAAACATCATACTGAAATGATTCTATTTATACCTAAACACCACTAGGTGGCGCTGCATATGCAACTTCCTATTAACCCTTTATATCTAAATAATTAAAAACAATTCTACAGTGTATTCATTATAATCTAGTTACAATCGTAATAACACATATAATACAATGTATTCATGGAATCATATTACAATCTCAATTACAGACTGATAAACAAATAAATAGGAAGTTAGCTTATAGAAAAACAGACATATCAAGATCTTTATTTAACCCATTAGGTTCCATGGTGCCTAATTTCCAAATCCAAAAACTTTCTCTCTGTTTAAGGAGGAGTTCTCTATTCCCTAACCTTCTTGGCATTTCTATTTTCTCAATAATTTGAAAACGCAATTGCCCAATTGAATGGCCCTTTTCCACAAAATGCTGTGCTACTGGTGCTTTTAAGTTCTTAGTTCTAATGGAGCTTTTATGTTCAATTATCCTATCTTTGATAGTTCTAGTCGTCTCACCGACATAGCCCCGCCCACATAGGCATTTAATTAAGTAAACTACATAAGTAGTTAAGCATGTGTGAAAGCCATTAATTTTAAACTTTTTTCCAGTAATTGGATGAACAAATGTGGGCCCTTTTGTCATGTTGTTACAACATGAGCATACCAAGCAGGGAAAACACCCCTCATTCTTACTTTTAATGAATTTTTGTTTTAATTTAATGTTTGTCCCTATGTCTGCTCTAACTAGTTGTTGTTTCAAATTAAAACTCTGTTTATACGCTGGCATGGGTAAATTCTTAAATTCCTTAATTTGGGGGTTACATTCAGAGAGTATTGACCAATGTTTCCTCATAATGCGTTGGATTTGGTTAGACTGGGAATTAAATTCAGATACAAATATAAGGCGCTCCTCTTTATTATTTTGTTTCTGTTTTACATTCAGTAAGCTTTCTCTAGAGACTGAAAGCGTATAATTAATTTCAGCTTCTAATATATCTGATGGGTATCCTCTTTTAGTCAATCTGTCTGCCATTTCTATCATTCTTGTTTTTAATAAGTTATCATCAGTAATAATTCTGCGGGTTCGTAAAAATTGACTACGGGGGAGGGCCTTGAGGAGAGATCCAGGATGAGCACTATCAAAGTGCAATAAACTATTTCTATCTGTCTCCTTCCTAAACAGATCTACCTTCAGCTCTCTTCCATTTTTAATAATCTTAGTGTCAAGAAAAGTAATATCGCTTTCACTCCAAGTCAGCTTGAATTTTATATGGCCAGATGCTCCATTTATATCTTCCACAAACTTCAATAGGGATCCAACGTCGCCCCACCATATCCCAAAGATATCATCGATATAGCGCCACCAACAGGCGCCATACCGATGAAACCCAGGATTGGAGAAAATAAATTTCTCTTCGAATACATTCATAAAAATGTTAGCATAATTTGGGGCGACGTTGGACCCCATTGCAGTACCCTGTATCTGTAGGAAATACTCATCTCCAAATAAAAAATAATTACAATAAAGAATCAATTCCAATAGCTGAAGAAGAAAGTGAATATGAGCTTTAGAATAGTTTTTATCCATATCTAATACCATCTTAACAGCGCCCATGCCGCTCTCATGAGTAATTGATGTATATAAACTTTCTACATCTAAGCTATATAGAATGAATTTGTCAGATACGAGATCCAAGGTGTCTATCTTTCTTAAAAAATCACTTGTATCTTTCAAAAAAGAATTGGATATTTCAACAAATGGTCTGAGAATACGATCCAGAAAGATAGATACATTGGTTAAGATAGATTGAGTGCTTGCCACTATGGGGCGGCCTGGGGGATTCTGTAAATTTTTATGCACTTTTGGTAGTGTGTAAAGCACCGGAGTGCAAGGATGCTCTATATACAGAAACTTAAACAGATCTCTACCAATAAGGCCAAAATTCAATGCTCTCTGACATATCTTTTTCCACTCATTCTGAATAGAAAATACAGGATTATTTGGCAATTTCTTGTATACATCAGAGACACTTAATTGTTGTTTTATTTCTTCCACATAGTAATTTTTATCAAGGGCAATGATAGCACCACCCTTATCAGCACGCTTCAAAATAATATCATCCCTGGCTTTTAAAGTTTTTAAGGCAGCTACATTGTTTGCATTAAAGTTACCTTTTTGATTTTGAGTATATACATTTCTATTAGATACAGGCGTGTTCCTCACATTATGTTTCATTTTGTTAACCTTAACTTGCAATTTAGCTATATCCCTTTCCACAAGGTTAATGTATGTCTCAATGCTGTGATTATTTTGTGGTGGTAAGAAAGCGCTCTTATTTTTTAAACCAAGCTTAGATAGACTAAATGCAGCTTGCTCTGATTCTGATTTAACATTCTGTTGCAAATTGCACATAAAGCCTTTTAACCTTAAGTTACGATAGAATTTAAATAAATCCTTGCTAAGCTGGAAAAAGTCACAGTCCCTGCTGGGACAAAAGGAAAGTCCTTTATTGAGAGTACATAGTTCATTTTGAGAAAGTTCCACATTGGAGATATTAATCACTGTATCTTCCCCCTCCTTATCACTAGCAAACAGGTTAGCAGCCCCTTTGCCAGCTACTCAAGATACCCACTCCAGTCTCTGAAACATCAATCCAAAGAAATCCAAAAGGAGTAGCAGCAAAAAAATAAGTGTTTATTGGGCACAACACAACATTGACAGCAACGTTTCGGTATTGCTACCTTATTCATGCTAAACATCATACTGAAATGATTCTATTTATACCTAAACACCACTAGGTGGCGCTGCATATGCAACTTCCTATTAACCCTTTATATCTAAATAATTAAAAACAATTCTACAGTGTATTCATTATAATCTAGTTACAATCGTAATAACACATATAATACAATGTATTCATGGAATCATATTACAATCTCAATTACAGACTGATAAACAAATAAATAGGAAGTTAGCTTATAGAAAAACAGACATATCAAGATCTTTATTTAACCCATTAGGTTCCATGGTGCCTAATTTCCAAATCCAAAAACTTTCTCTCTGTTTAAGGAGGAGTTCTCTATTCCCTAACCTTCTTGGTTTAAAAAATAAGAGCGCTTTCTTACCACCACAAAATAATCACAGCATTGAGACATACATTAACCTTGTGGAAAGGGATATAGCTAAATTGCAAGTTAAGGTTAACAAAATGAAACATAATGTGAGGAACACGCCTGTATCTAATAGAAATGTATATACTCAAAATCAAAAAGGTAACTTTAATGCAAACAATGTAGCTGCCTTAAAAACTTTAAAAGCCAGGGATGATATTATTTTGAAGCGTGCTGATAAGGGCGGTGCTATCATTGCCCTTGATAAAAATTACTATGTGGAAGAAATAAAACAACAATTAAGTGTCTCTGATGTATACAAGAAATTGCCAAATAATCCTGTATTTTCTATTCAGAATGAGTTGAAAAAGATATGTCAGAGAGCATTGAATTTTGGCCTTATTGGTAGAGATCTGTTTAAGTTTCTGTATATAGAGCATCCTTGCACTCCGGTGCTTTACACACTACCAAAAGTGCATAAAAATGTACAGAATCCCCCAGGCCGCCCAATAGTGGCAAGCACTCAATCTATCTTAACCAATGTATCTATCTTTCTAGATCGTATTCTCAGACCATTTGTTGAAATATCCAATTCTTTTTTGAAAGATACAAGTGATTTTTTAAGAAAGATAGACACCTTGGATCTCGTATCTGACAAATTCATTCTATATAGCTTAGATGTAGAAAGTTTATATACATCAATTACTCATGAGAGCGGCATGGGCGCTGTTAAGATGGTATTAGATATGGATAAAAACTATTCTAAAGCTCATATTCACTTTCTTCTTCAGCTATTGGAATTGATTCTTTATTGTAATTATTTTTTATTTGGAGATGAGTATTTCCTACAGATACAGGGTACTGCAATGGGGTCCAACGTCGCCCCAAATTATGCTAACATTTTTATGAATGTATTCGAAGAGAAATTTATTTTTTCCAATCCTGGGTTTCATCGGTATGGCGCCTGTTGGTGGCGCTATATCGATGATATCTTTGGGATATGGTGGGGCGACGTTGGATCCCTATTGAAGTTTGTGGAAGATATAAATGGAGCATCTGGCCATATAAAATTCAAGCTGACTTGGAGTGAAAGCGATATTACTTTTCTTGACACTAAGATTATTAAAAATGGAAGAGAGCTGAAGGTAGATCTGTTTAGGAAGGAGACAGATAGAAATAGTTTATTGCACTTTGATAGTGCTCATCCTGGATCTCTCCTCAAGGCCCTCCCCCGTAGTCAATTTTTACGAGCCCGCAGAATTATTACTGATGATAACTTATTAAAAACAAGAATGATAGAAATGGCAGACAGATTTACTAAAAGAGGATACCCATCAGATATATTAGAAGCTGAAATTAATTATGCGCTTTCAGTCTCTAGAGAAAGCTTACTGAATGTAAAACAGAAACAAAATAATAAAGAGGAGCGCCTTATATTTGTATCTGAATTTAATTCCCAGTCTAACCAAATCCAACGCATTATGAGGAAACATTGGTCAATACTCTCTGAATGTAACCCCCAAATTAAGGAATTTAAGAATTTACCCATGCCAGCGTATAAACAGAGTTTTAATTTGAAACAACAACTAGTTAGAGCAGACATAGGGACAAACATTAAATTAAAACAAAAATTCATTAAAAGTAAGAATGAGGGGTGTTTTCCCTGCTTGGGATGCTCATGTTGTAACAACATGACAAAGGGGCCCACATTTGTTCATCCAATTACTGGAAAAAAGTTTAAAATTAATGGCTTTCACACATGCTTAACTACTTATGTAGTTTACTTAATTAAATGCCCATGTGGGCGGGGCTATGTCGGTGAGACGACTAGAACTATCAAAGATAGGATAATTGAACATAAAATCTCCATTAGAACTAAGAACTTAAAAGCACCAGTAGCACAGCATTTTGTGGAAAAGGGCCATTCAATTGGGCAATTGCGTTTTCAAATTATTGAGAAAATAGAAATGCCAAGAAGGTTAGGGAATAGAGAACTCCTCCTTAAACAGAGAGAAAGTTTTTGGATTTGGAAATTAGGCACCATGGAACCTAATGGGTTAAATAAAGATCTTGATATGTCTGTTTTTCTATAAGCTAACTTCCTATGTATTTGTTTATCAGTCTGTAATTGAGATTGTAATATGATTCTATGAATACATTGTATTATATGTGTTATTACGATTGTAACTAGATTATAATGAATACACTGTAGAATTGTTTTTAATTATTTAGATATAAAGGGTTAATAGGAAGTTGCATATGCAGCGCCACCTAGTGGTGTTTAGGTATAAATAGAATCATTTCAGTATGATGTTTAGCATGAATAAGGTAGCAATACCGAAACGTTGCTGTTAATGTTGTGTTGTGCCCAATAAACACTTATTTTTTTGCTGCTACTCCTTTTGGATTTCTTTGGATTAATGTTTCAGAGACTGGAGTGGGTCTCTTGAGTAGCTGGCAAAGGGGCCGCTGTGTGCTGAGTCATTGACTTTGAATATGAAGAGGAAGTCTGGCAGACCCAATAACCATAGCCTCAAAACCACTCTCTTAGCCACTGATTTGGGATGTATGTCCTACTGAGACCACTGTTAGCTCAATGGTCCAATGGTTTTCTCTTCAGCAATCTTTATTTTGGCAATATATCATTAACCTATATCTTCCCCACACAAAAACTGTCCTAGTTGTATACACTAAAATATTGGGGGAGACCTTTTGTCGCTGGGGGATTACTACATCGATTACCAGGAAAACATGGAGTGGGCTAACTGGTGAGAATACTAAGCTATCCTATAGAGCTTTAATATATACATATTATTATTATTATTATTATTATGGTTGAGACCAGTGTATGACAATTTTTATGTTCACTTTATCTTTATTTTATGTTGCTCATTCATTTGTCCAGTGATACTAGACTGTCAGTCTGTCAGAACATTGATGCTGTTTGAAGTTGCTCCCGTTATGCACCCTTTGCAGTTTTAAAAATGCAGAATCAAAAGTATCCTGGGTACAGATTCTGTTTTACTGTATCTAAAAATTACATAATTCATCAGAGGAGCCAGTCCCAAAGCAAAGCCTTATCTTGAGAGTGATTATTAGGCTGTGTGCACCATATTTAGCTCTTTTACACAAAACCATCAAAGAACATCTAGAAAATACAAATAGGTGCTCCAATGGCACAGTATCCCACAAGCTCCAAAATCAACAGAAACATTCTACTGCTATAGGAAGTAAACTCATAAATTAAGCACAAGGTGTCAAAAGCAATCTAGAGTCATTTGCAGACTCCAGTTAGCTGATATACCAGGATGGCACAGGAACAATTTCTTCAAATTCAGATATGATGCAATTTGACTCCCATGTGTGAGTCACAATTATAAACACAACAGTTGTTTAAAAAAATCCCCACTAATATTGTGGAATGTTTATTAAAATAAATAACAAAATACAAAAAATAAAATACAAACACTGTTTTTCTGTGTTACTTTATTAAATATAGATCCATTAGAAGTCCCTGTCGTGTGTTTCTTCCAATCATCCTAATTTACAGGAAAACATGTTAAATGAAAATAGGCAAATGTTAAAATGTAAAGGGACAGTAAAGTCGAAAATAAACTTTTATGGTTTAGACAGAGCATTCTTTAAAAAAAAAAAATTCTAATTTATTCTATTAACCTGTGGTTATTTACATTGAGGGGTGTAGCTAGAGTCCTCTAATATGTTATCAGCTTTAGAAAGATCCTTTAGGAGGCTATCCCATAATCCCACTGATAAGGACCCTTCAGGCCCTGTAGTTAATAAATCTATTGGTAGCCTTTTTTCAAATCTGAACACAGGCATTGGTAGTGCCTTGATACCCTTAAGAAGTATAAAGAGAAAAAAACAGATCCCCGGAGGCCTGAGGGTGTTTAAGAACTGCTCTTTTAAGAATGATGATAAACTGTTGGAAGAGTGGTTCTCTATCCTAGATGAGTGTTCTTTCAGGCTAATTGATTTACTCATCTCCCACAGGCAAAAATTAGTAGATAAGATTGCCGGTGAGATTGAATCAGTGCAAAAAGAATTAAAAAGCTTTAAAGAACACGAAGATTATCTGAAATTGAACAATCATATGATTAAAATGACTGATAACTTTCAAAAATAAATAATAGAGAAGAAAAATCTTAAAATGGCAAGGGATGAAAAAGACAATGCTATGGGTATGATACACACATACAATAAGAAAACTCACAATAACTCTATTGATAATAATGAACAAAGCTGGGTAGTGGTACAGCATAAAAATAAGTATAAGAATAAAGATAGAAACAGAGGATATAGCAATGGACATACTAATCACAACAAAAATGCATTTGGGAACAATCATACTAATGAACCAAAAAACATAGGTAGCCAGTATTCATATCAGAGGCAACAGAATAGTGGGTACCAGCATGATATGCAGGCTAATGGCAATTGGAGATTCAGAGAAAATACTATCCCACATGAGAATAGTTGGCAAAATAGGAGACCCTCTAATTGGGACAACTCAACTGACCATCAGTCTTATCATGCCAGACCACAATCATCTGGTAAAAACAGTTAGTCTAATTGGAGACAATCCCAGCACCAACACATTACTCATGAGATCCCCACATACAATAGGTATCAATCTCTGGCAGAAAACTCATAATAGGCATCAACTCTTTTAGAAAAACAACCCACCAATGCAAATACAGAGGTATTTTGTGAGCCACAGTATCAGATAGAGTAGAGACCCTATAACTCTAGCAATAATCATTTTTTAGGGGACAGACCATTGGCCCCACTGTGGAACAGAAACAGGCCTCCCCCATCCAACAACAAAAAAAGGTCCTTCCCAAACAAGGAAGAAGAGAGAGAGGGAAAACCCTAAAAAAACTAAATTATTTAAATTGAGGGAAGGAATTTTTAATCTTTCCACACATAAACTTTAAGACAATGAAGTTAGAATTTTATGTAGGGGTCTCTCTTACTGCCCCCCCCCCAATAAACCAGACATATTTAATTTGTATGTGGATTTAAACGCATTCATTAGAAAATTGGTCCTACAAAGATATTTTTGCTGCTAAACAGCTTAAAAAACAAAAATTGGAAGGGTCACCAATATTAACTAATTCAATGGACCCCAGAAATCCTGAACAAACTATTTTTGTAGACCCAATTGATATCTCCATTGAACTGTTTAAAAAAAATAGTTCACACACCTTTAGCACCTTCCTATTCCTTCAATCCCCCTAAAGAGAAGTGTTCATATGTAGACTTATTCCAACAACTAGTGTTGGATGATTTCAAGAAAACTTTAGTTTACAGTAAAAATAAACACAAACCCAATAAATTATGGCCAAATCAACAGAGAGCATTAGAAAACCTCATGAGTGATCAAGGCTTAGTGATACGCCAAGCCAATAAAGGCGGCGGAATAGTCTTGCAAAACTATGAAGACTATGTACAAGAAGCTAACTGGATTATTTTAGATCGTAAAACTCAAATGTGACCCAACTGTTGTTTTTAGAAAATCCCTGAAAAAAATGATACAAGAAGGTTTCGTTAAGGATATTTTGAATAAAAAAGTAAAAAATGTACCTACTCCCGGACCACCCCAATGTGCCGTTCTACTATCACCTTCCTAAGGTGCATAAAGATCGCACAAAACCCCTGGGGTGACCTATTATTGCGGGCATTAATAGCCTAACAGATCATCTGTCTGAATACATTGATTTCTTCTTCCAGAAGTATGTGGTTAATTCATCTTCATATATAAGGGATACAACTGATCTGTTGAACAAACTCTCTGGGTTTAAGAGAAAGAAGGAATATCTTTGGTTAACCTGTGATGTTGGTGCATTGGACCATAAGCTGGGACTAAAAGCGGCGAATACATTCCTAGAGAATGACATATACCTGCCAGCCATACAGCAAGACTTAATTTTACAACTTATATCATTCATTTTATCACACAATTATGTTCAGTTTTTAGATGATTTTTATTTGCAAAACAAGGGAACGGCCATGGGTACCAGGTTCGCCTCCAGTTTCGCCAATTTCTTTATGGACATTTTTGAAGAGAAAAATATCTATAACTCTAACTAGAGGGAAAACCTGGTATTCTATGGCCATTACATTGATGATTTGTTGTTAATTTGGGAGGGTTCACAAAGCACTGCTGTCCAATTTGTAGATAGCCTTAATAATAACTAAATGGGTCTGTCTTTCACACACAATATACAACCTGACCTAATAGAATACCTGGATATACATTTGAAGTTGGACTCTGATGGTTTTTTTTGTCTTCCACCTATTTTAAGAGTGTGGATAGCAATATTTTTTTACACTTTGGTAGTAACAACCTCAATAGTTGGAAAACAAATATACCCTATAGTCAATTTAGCAGAATCCGTAGAAACTGTGGTACCATCGAGTTATATGATAAGCAATCCCTGATCCTTATAAATGAATTTAGAGAAAAGGGATACCCATGTAGTCTAATTCAAGACAGCTATAATAAGGCTAGAAATTTTGACTTATCACTGATCTTGGCACCTATAGCAAAATCAGAAGTTGAACAAAGATATACTAAGTTACAAAACACTGCCTTCATCACACAATTCAACTCAAAACATAGGTATATTAGAAAAATATTGAACACCCATTGGCCCTTAGTTTTGAAAGATCGCTATTTTAAAGGGACTTTAGATAATAATCCGAAATTGGTATTTAGACGTGCACCAACACTGAAACAAAAACTAGCCCCTAGCAAAGTTGTGGTCTCAAAAAAGAATATTCATAATGCACAACCAAAAAATTCAATGACACGTCAGGGAAACGTTGGAACATTTAGGTGTAACAAACCCAGATGCCTTATGAGCAAACATGTCACCCATTAAATGTAATACCACAGGGGAAATTACTGACAATAAATCACATCTTAGTTGTAGCACCGAATATGTCATCTATGTGTTAACTTGCGAATGTGGTTCGCAGTATTTTAGCCTCACCTGTAGAAAAGTGCATACCAGATTGAGTGAACACTTACGCAATTTAAAGAAATGTTCCTTAAAACATAGTGTCACAAGACATAACACTATTCAGCATAACAAGAAGCATAACACTTTTCGGATCACTCCTCTAGAAAGTATTCCTTGCTCTACTAGTTATAATAGATATACTTGTTTGCGCCAGAGGGAAACATTTTGGATATACCACTTCCAGACTTTGTTGTTCCCCTCTGGAATAAATGAAGTGTTGGATTTGGCTGCATTTTGATGTACATATATCCTTTAAAGATTAATGGACAAATATATATTTTTTTCTCATCCTGTAGGATGCTTTGTATCATGATTTGCTATAGAGCGACTACATTTGTTATTTTATTTTTTGTTTCTAGTCGCTTTTAAGTTTTGTATTTATATCACATCATGACACTAGGATTTATACATTTTTATACCTTGATATATTTAGACATCTTGTTATAGACGAATAGATATATCGGTCTAATATTTGCACAAGGGGTCCGCATATGTGTGTGTACATATATTTATAGGAGGATTTGGACACTTATATACTTGATTTAATGCTTTAAACTTGAACCTGTCCCTGGCACCAGCATATAAAGCGACTTCAGTGTATCCTGCCACATAATGTTATATATCTCTCTTGTTCTCAGTTATTGTTTATATAATGCTATCCACTTTTTATCCACTAGGGGTCCCCTTTATGGAAATGTACAGTTTATTAGACACTAACTTCACTTTTATATTTATTTTAGTATTTTAATACATACTATCATCTCTTGATTTGTTGGAGGACCCTTCATACAAACTCATATACTCACAAATTAGGTTTAGATGTTATTTTTCATTTTATTTAAGGACTGTATAGTGGTTTCGGATATTGATGCAACTTACAGTCTGCACAGAGCACTTAGCAGACTCAGTCTGCTGTGATTTTAGCTAAAAAGATTTGTCAAAAATATTTTTCTACCTAGCAACTGGTTACAAATAGGGCTCCATTTAATTCATTGGCCGAGCCAACTCATGTGACGATGGGTCTGATGTTAACCAATCACAGATCACTAATGATGTCACACACAGAAAAAACTCATTATCACTTAGTAACTAGCTACACACATGCCTTTAATTAAGGCATTTGTGAAGCTGAGTCACATCTTGATGCCTGAGATATGAACTTATTACAAGGCATTAGTGTTATTATACACAGGGATAACTTCCTATTGAGCTAAAAAGAAAATTTAGACAAACAATTAGGATCACCTACAGAATCAGCAAAGGTATTTGATGGCCTTTAAAATGTATTGTGGTCTATATACAACAAATTTGATTGCATCACATTTACAAACAACTTGTGCTTTATTTATATGCTGGAGCTGGGTTCTGAATATCGTTACAGAAAAACATGGGTAAACACATTTGTTATTTAGACACAAATTTAATTAATACAGGAACTACATTTTTTATACATATACATGGGGGTTATTGTGCACATAAAAATGATCATATAAGTTTCTTCTTGATATGCCTATTTGTCAACTGTGATTATGATATGATATATGTGTATATGTACATTATGATGTACTGATTTATAAAATACACAGGTGTTTATATGTGATTTACTCAGACAGAGATCTGAGACATATACGTATACCTGCTATATTTATACTGCTATACTTATACTGTTTTCATATATAGGGGTCATTATATATAAACAGAAATATTACCCTATGACCATATATGTGTATATGTGTATTATGAGGTACTGATTTACAAAATACATAGGTGTTTATATGTGATTTACTCAGACAGAGATCTGAGACATATGCCTATTATAACTATACTGTTTCCATATACAGGGGTCATTATATATAAACAGAAATATTACCCTATGATCACATCAATATCTGTTTGACATGTTTTGTTTATTGTGAATATGATATGACATATTTAATGATGTATGAACTCATTAGGAGCACAGGTGTTTTAGCCACACCCCAAAAGGGGTGGGATCTAATGTGATTGGTTTTAGTTTATTTTAAATAGTTCAGGATGTTATAAGGTGCTTTATGCCTGATGAAACAGCAATTTTTTTAGAAGCCGAGAAACGCGTTGCAAACAGGGGGCTATATATCTATGCCCCCTCCACTTATTGCTTGATGTTTTTAATGTGATTTTTAAATAAACCATTTTTAACAAAAGCTAAGTGCAAGCACCTTATTATCTGTTGGAACTGCATCCTGGGGCCTACTAATTTATTCTATTTACTTCTAGTAAATTTACCTTATTCTTTTTCTATCCTTTGTTGGAGAATAAACCAAGGTAAGATCAGGAATGTGCACGTGCACCCTGTTGCAGCATAGTTTGCAACAATGTTTGCAGCAAAGATAATAGAAGTAAATTGGAAAGTATTTTAAAATTACTTATGCTATCTAAAGTATGAAAGTATTTTGTCCCTTTCAGATGTATCATTTGCCTAACAGCAGAAGGAAAAGTTATTATTTTTTTAAATTAGCACCTGAATCATTAAAGTTTAATTTTGACATTACTGTACATCTAATAATTGGGATACTAATTATATTTGACTATGTTGGACAACCATCATACACCACACAAAATGTGACATAGATTGGTGTGACTTACAATTCTTATTATATTATTTTTCTGCTTATTCATATATTGATAATCAGTAACACACCATATAAGTTTAGCTTAAAAATTAAGTTGAATCCTTAAAGGGACACTGAACCCAAATGTTTTCTTTCGTGATTCAGATAGAGCATGCAATTTTAAGCAACTTTCTAATTTACTCCGATTTTCAATTTTTCTTCGTTCTCTTGATATCTTTGTTTGCAAATGAACGCATCTAAGCTTTTTTATTAGTTCAGGACTCTGAACAGCACTTTTTTATTGGTGGATGAATTTATCCACCAATCAGCAAAAACAACCCAGGTTGTTCACCAAAAATGTGCCGGCATCTAAACTTACATTCTTGCATTTTAAATAAAGATACCAAGAGAATGAAGAAAATTTGATAATAGGAGTAAATTAGAAAGCTGCTCAAAAATTTCATGCTCTATCTGAATCAGAAAACATTTTTTGGGTTTAGTGTCCCTTTAACTTATCTAATAAGGACTTAAAGGGACACTGAACCCACATTTTTTCTTTCGTGATTCAGATAGAGCATGCAATTTTAAGCAACTTTCTAATTTACTCCTATTTTCAATTTTTCTTCATTCTCTTGCTTTCTTTATTTAAAAAAGAATGCATCTAAGCTTTTTTTGGTGCAGCCATCTGGACAGCACTTTTTTATTGGTGGATGAATTTATCCACCAATCAGCAAGAACAACCCAGGTTGTTCCCCAAAAAATGGACCGGCATCTAAACTTACATTCTTGCATTTCAAATGAAGATACCAAGAGAATAAAGAACATTTGATAATAGGAGTAAATTAGAAAGTTGCTTAAAATGCCATGCTCTATCTGAATCATGAAAGAAAAATTTGGGTTCAGTGTCCCTTTAACAGTAATGTTAATATTGTAAATGTTAATTTCTAACATTTTTATTACATATATTTTTTTTTTCCAATTCATTACAATCTATTTATTTATTTGCAACTCTGCCCAATAAATTTTTTATTAAATAATTAGTACCCTGTTTCAGGGAACTTGACCGTATTAATATTCCTGTTAGTTGTTAAATACTGCACTTATGCAAGTGAGCAAAAATGTGTTCAAATATTTTTTTTAATAGGAAACAAATATTACAATTTTTAGTTTCTTCTATCAGAAATGCAAAATTAATTTCCTAAAACAATATACAGCAATTAGGAAAAAAAAGTCCATTGATGCTCATTCTAGAAAGAAACTAAAGTTGCAATACCATTAAAATAATAATTGTAAAGCACATTAAAAATCAATCTGATGTATAATTAAATTGCACTGATCATCTATGCATTAACTAGTCTCTTTAGCTTTTAGCTAAAGAAGAGAAGGAAGGCTGATATTGATCAGTTCAATACAACAGCAACATTATCAATACTAAAAGGTTCATCCTAGCCTCTGCCTGGCTGCTCTACAATGCAACTGGCAGACATCACTGTGATTCTAAGAGACTGAAGGGCAAATAGCTAAGGTGTCCAGTATTCTCTAATCATTTAAAAGCATTGTGTACTCAGCCTATACCAGTCTTACAGTCTCCACCCAATTCTCATAGTTTAAGCAGGCTCCAGACACAGAGTGAAAAAGAAGGCAGATCAATTATTTCCAATATTAGACTATCATCTAGCTTCTGCCTATGCAAGTGCATCCTGATTGTGCTTTTTAATTACTATAAAAGTACAAATTGAAACATTAAACTACATTGTTCTTATTACATTTTGTTTTCCAAAAGGAAATTCTTTATGAATTGGTACATTAAACTTATTATTTGCCCCATGCAAAGCATTATTGTTATAGGGAGTTAAAATGACATTTGTCACATAAAATAGTATACAAAATGGAATGGATGGAGCATTGTATTTTAAGCAACGTTCCACTTTACTTCTGTTATCACATTTAATTAGTTATTTTGCTATCCATTATTAAACAGTAATCATATTTGAGCTCAAGAGTGTGCACATGTTTTTAGCCATCCACCATCAATGTTTTATTATTATTATTATTATTATTATTATTATTATTATTATTATCAGCTATTTGTTGAGCACCAACAGATTCTGCAGCGCTATAAACATAGGTATAATATGCAAAGGTAGCACTTATAGGAGACAAATGCGTAGAGGGCCTTGCCAAGAGTTGCACTATTTTAAATCATCTCTCATGAATGCGATCTACCAAACAGCTGGACTCGTAGGCTTATATGCTAAGGGGAGGGGGTTCAAGGGGATGAAGAGGAGAAAAGGAACTGAGGTAAGAATGGTTAATGTGTATTGTATGCATCCCTGAACAGTAGAGTTTTTAAAGAGCACTTGAAACTATGAAAACTAGGGAGAGTCTTGTGGAAGGAGGCAGAGAGTTCCACAAAATAGGGGCCATTCTGGAGAAGTCCTGTAGACAGAAATGTGAGGAGGTAACAAGAGAGGAGTAGAGAAGGAGGTTATGAGCAGAGCAAAGGGGATGGTAGGGAGAGTATCTAGAGACTAGGTCTGACATATAGGGGGGAGAAGTGTAATTGAGAGCCTTGAATGTCAGAGTCAGGATTTTCTGTTTTATTCTGGGGCTAGAGGAAGCCAGTGAAGGGATTGGCAGAGAGGTGCAGCAGATAAGGAGCGATGTGTAAGGAAGATCAGACTGGCAAAAGCATTCATTGTGGATTGTAAAGGAGATAGACAGCTCCTCGGGAGACCAGAGAGGATGGAGTTGCAATAGTCAAAGTGGGAAATGATGAGAAAGTGAATTAAAATCTTAGTTGTGTCTTGTAGGAGGAAATGCTGAATTCTGTAGATGTTGTTAAGTGTCCCCCCCACAGGCATGTGGGGTTATTATGTTATTATCAATAGTTATAGAAAGCTATAGAGATTTAGGAAGAAGGGGTGGGGGGATAAGGAGGTCAGTTTTGGAGAGATTTAGCTTAAGGTAGTGATGGAAATCCAGGATGAAATATTAGAAAGACACTGACATGAGTTAGCAAGGAAGGGGATAGGCCTGGTGCAAATAGGTAATTTTGGCTGTCATCAGCATACAGAATATATTGAAACCAGTGGAACTTTACTCAGGAACCTAAGGAAGATGTATAGATTGAGAAAGGGAACCAAGGACGGAGCCTTGTGGTACCCCAACATAAAGTAGTAGAGAGGCAGAGAATGTGCTAGAGAAGGAAACACTAAAGGTATGGTTGGACAGTAAGGAGGAGAGGGCTTTGTGCAGAAGAATTAGAGGGTGTGGAGCAAGAGATGGTGGTCAACAGTATCAGAGGCTGCAGACAGATCAAGAAGGATTAACAGAAGTGGAAGAGAGAAGAAGATAGAAGTGGCCTTTTGATTTTGCTTTAAGTAGGTCATTAGTAACCTTAATAATTGCTATCTCTATGGATTTGTGGGGACAAAATCCAGATTGCAATGGATCAAGGAGATAGTTTAATGTGAGGACATGTCATAAACGTGTATGAACTAGCCTTTCCAGAAGAAAGGTTGAGTAGGAAAATAGGGCATTAGTTAGATGGATAAAGAGAAGGTTTTTTGAGGATAGGCGTGACTAGTGCATGTTTAAGTGATGAGAGATATACCAGTATAGAGGGAGATACTTAAATTGGATGGGATCGAGGGGACAGGTAGTGAAGTGAAAGAATTATATAAGGGCAGAAACTTCTTCCTCATAAACAGGGGTAAAAGTGCTGAATTTGTGGCTTTGTGAGTTTCGAATGTTTGCAAATGATTGGGGGGGGTTGCAGACTGAAAGTGTGTTGAGAGATTATTTTGTTTCTGATGGAATCGATTTGTGTCTGGTAAAATCTTGAGCTGAGAGGGATGTGGTAATAGGAGGTGGGCATAGAAAAGTATTAAAGGACCAGCCAATACAGTAGATTTGCATAATCAACAAATGCATGATAAGAAGACAATGCAATAGCACTTAGTCTGAACTTCAAATGAGTAGTAGATTTTGTTTAAATAAATTGCAAAGTTATGTCTATTTCCACTCCCCCTTTATCATGTGACAGCCATCAGCCAATCACAAATGCATATACGTATAGTCTGTGAACTCTTGCTCAGTAGGAGCTGGTGACTCAAAAAGTGTAAATATAAAAAGACTGTGCACATTTTTTTTAATGGAAGTAAATTGGAAAGTTGTTTAAAATTGCTTCTCTATCTGAATCATGAAGTTTAATTTTGACTTGAGTGTCCCTTTAAGAGTGGAGAATAGTGTGTCAGAACAGTATACCAAGGCGGAGGATTAGCACATAATTTGTGAGCTGTACTTATACAGAGTTGCAAATACTGTTGCTGTGGAATATAAAAGGCACATGTACGCTCCTAAACTCCTATAATCCTACCTAGCTTTAATCTTCAACTAAGCAACTTTGATAATAGAGGTTAATTTGGAAAGTTGTTTAAAATTGCATGCTTTATATGAATCATAAACTTTGAACAAGTGCTGTTTGAGCACGAAACATATCTGCTGCACAGATTCTTGCAGTCCTCATTTACTTTGCCTAGTGTCTGAATATCTAGTTGTGAAAGATTGAATCCAACATCATCTGTTTTTAATTTTTATATTGGAATAAAATTTGTGACTTTTTTTTACCTAAAGGAGTGCCCGAATATCCTTTTGTGTTTTTATTATTTATATATATATATATATATATATATATATATATATAAATAATAAAATCAAAGTAAATATTTGCATAGGAAATTAGTACATCTAAGCAAGTATCCCCGCTTGCCCCCAGAAATTCTTAAAATGCAATGTTTCCAATGCACAAGAGAATTGTGGGTAAGATATGCAAATTAGGTATGCAAATTCTCAGTTTTTTTGCTTCAAAATACTGTTTTAACACAGCAATCCTTTTAAACAGGAATATGACAGCAAACCAGAAATCACTCACTATACAAGCCTGTTTCGTTCTTTTTAGAACTCATCAGTAGGAGATAGATTTCTGATTGCTGCATTAGAAAAGCTATTTTCATGGTTAAACCAAAATTCATTAAAATTATGGGGGGGGAGATAAAAAACTGAAATTAAAATCCTCCATGTCTCAAAATTAAATCAAAGTAAATATTTGCATAGGAAATTAGTACATCTAAGCAAGTATCCCCGCTTGCCCCCAGAAATTCTTAAAATGCAATGTTTCCAATGCACAAGAGAATTGTGGGTAAGATATGCAAATTAGGTATGCAAATTCTCAGTTTTTTTGCTTCAAAATACTGTTTTAACACAGCAATCCTTTTAAACAGGAATATGACAGCAAACCAGAAATCACTCACTATACAAGCCTGTTTCGTTCTTTTTAGAACTCATCAGTAGGAGATAGATTTCTGATTGCTGCATTAGAAAAGCTATTTTCATGGTTAAACCAAAATTCATTAAAATTATGGGGGGGGAGATAAAAAACTGAAATTAAAATCCTCCATGTCTCAAAATTAAATCAAAGTAAATATTTGCATAGGAAATTAGTACATCTAAGCAAGTATCCCCGCTTGCCCCCAGAAATTCTTAAAATGCAATGTTTCCAATGCACAAGAGAATTGTGGGTAAGATATGCAAATTAGGTATGCAAATTCTCAGTTTTTTTGCTTCAAAATACTGTTTTAACACAGCAATCCTTTTAAACAGGAATATGACAGCAAACCAGAAATCACTCACTATACAAGCCTGTTTCGTTCTTTTTAGAACTCATCAGTAGGAGATAGATTTCTGATTGCTGCATTAGAAAAGCTATTTTCATGGTTAAACCAAAATTCATTAAAATTATGGGGGGGGAGATAAAAAACTGAAATTAAAATCCTCCATGTCTCAAAATTAAATCAAAGTAAATATTTGCATAGGAAATTAGTACATCTAAGCAAGTATCCCCGCTTGCCCCCAGAAATTCTTAAAATGCAATGTTTCCAATGCACAAGAGAATTGTGGGTAAGATATGCAAATTAGGTATGCAAATTCTCAGTTTTTTTGCTTCAAAATACTGTTTTAACACAGCAATCCTTTTAAACAGGAATATGACAGCAAACCAGAAATCACTCACTATACAAGCCTGTTTCGTTCTTTTTAGAACTCATCAGTAGGAGATAGATTTCTGATTGCTGCATTAGAAAAGCTATTTTCATGGTTAAACCAAAATTCATTAAAATTATGGGGGGGGAGATAAAAAACTGAAATTAAAATCCTCCATGTCTCAAAATTAAATCAAAGTAAATATTTGCATAGGAAATTAGTACATCTAAGCAAGTATCCCCGCTTGCCCCCAGAAATTCTTAAAATGCAATGTTTCCAATGCACAAGAGAATTGTGGGTAAGATATGCAAATTAGGTATGCAAATTCTCAGTTTTTTTGCTTCAAAATACTGTTTTAACACAGCAATCCTTTTAAACAGGAATATGACAGCAAACCAGAAATCACTCACTATACAAGCCTGTTTCGTTCTTTTTAGAACTCATCAGTAGGAGATAGATTTCTGATTGCTGCATTAGAAAAGCTATTTTCATGGTTAAACCAAAATTCATTAAAATTATGGGGGGGGAGATAAAAAACTGAAATTAAAATCCTCCATGTCTCAAAATTAAATCAAAGTAAATATTTGCATAGGAAATTAGTACATCTAAGCAAGTATCCCCGCTTGCCCCCAGAAATTCTTAAAATGCAATGTTTCCAATGCACAAGAGAATTGTGGGTAAGATATGCAAATTAGGTATGCAAATTCTCAGTTTTTTTGCTTCAAAATACTGTTTTAACACAGCAATCCTTTTAAACAGGAATATGACAGCAAACCAGAAATCACTCACTATACAAGCCTGTTTCGTTCTTTTTAGAACTCATCAGTAGGAGATAGATTTCTGATTGCTGCATTAGAAAAGCTATTTTCATGGTTAAACCAAAATTCATTAAAATTATGGGGGGGGAGATAAAAAACTGAAATTAAAATCCTCCATGTCTCAAAATTAAATCAAAGTAAATATTTGCATATAAATAATATATATATATATTGCGCAAGTGGTAACCCGAATGGCGCAAAAATCACTTAAATTATCACGTGCGCGTGCATGTATACCCCATAAAAACCAATGGAGAAAAAAAAAGTAGAAATAAACCCTAACAACCGAATATCGCGCAAACAATTTTCACATTCCCTATAGAAGTCAATGGAGAAAAAAAACAACAACATAGCATATTCACAGTAGCAATCGTGAAATATTTACAGTAAATACATAATTAAAATCTTTATTAAATATAAATATTTCATAAATATGTTTTATCATGTTTTCATCAAAGACGTCAGAGATGGCATCAGAATCTTGCACAGGGAAGGGGGTAAGTAGCACAGCGATGGGCAGCATTTTTAAATATATATGTATAAGACTATATACATATACAGTATATTTATGTGTTAATATGTGTATGTACATATATATTTACATTGCGTTCTATGAGAACACAGTTTCCATAGACCACAACGTAAAGGCACTAGTTTCGTTTTTTTATATTAAAAAAATAAAATGGTTATTTTTTTTTAAATAAAAACTATAATGCCTTCTATTTAGTGGGAATTTGGGTAGGATGACCATATTGCCACTTTAAAAAGGGACACATATGAAAAATACATATACCAGGGTTCTTATACAAAACATTTCTTTAAATAGCCATAAAAACAGCCCTGACATATGTATTTTTCATACGTGTACCTTTTTAAAGTGGCAATATGGTCACCCAAAATTTCGGGCACTTTTAGAAAATAAACCAGAGATCTAATGTCTGGTTAATTTTCCGAGCGCTAATTGCTACTGCGAGCGTGCTTGTAATGGCTGGTTAATTATCAGGCTCCCCGCAAACGTGCTCCTCTAGCCCTACGTTTTTTAGCAAATGTTAATGTCTTAAGTATCATTTGTTTATACCCCTATAAAGAGCAGATCCATGTATGCTTTGTATTAAAAATACCCACATTTTCAGTGGCATAGTAGTAATTAGTATGACTAACAGCAATTCATATTTATTCACATCAGTACAAACTGGTTGTATTACCCTTTAGCACCTTAATTGACCTGTCAGACTGTGGATTTTAGCAATCAAGTTAAGTAAAATAGGTTTAGACTTGTCAAGTAATTGCCAAAGTATAGTAATTTCATAATGATTTGTCACGTAAAAAACCTCTGTTCTTTTTATCTAGATATTTGGCTTCATTATTTTATTATATTTCACAGGTATTTGTTTTTTATTTTTATCAAATGTATATAAAATTACTAAGAAGGTACAAAATCCTCAAGATCGTTTTTTACCGCACTGACATAGTAAAGATATTTTAATGGCACCTTTATTTGATCTATTGTGAGTCTAAGGTTACATTTTATTATTAACTTTTTTAGCAATTTATTGTTTACTAGTATTTGTTAATCCTCTTAAAGGGACACTAAACCCACATTCTTTCTTTCATGATCCAGATAGAGGATGCCATTTTATGCAACTTTCTAACTTACTCCTATTATCAATTTTTCTTCATTCTCTTGCTATCGTTATTTAAAAAGCAGGAATGTGATGCATAGGAGCTGGCTCATTTTTGGTTGAGAACCTGGGTTATGCTTGCTTATTGGTGGGTAAATGTAAGCCTCCAATGAGCAAGCGCTATCCATGGTGCTGAACCTAAAATGGGCTGGCTGCTAAGATTTACATTCCTGCTTTTAAAATAAAGATTGCAAGAGAATGAAGAAAAATTGATAATAGGAGTAAATTAGAAAGTTGATTTTCTAATGTACCCTCTAAATTGACTATTGCCATGGACTATTGCCATGGACTATTGCCATGGACAATTGCCATGGACTTCTAGGGCAGTAATAGTACATGCGTCTCCAACAGCAAAAATATAATGGATTTCCAGCTGACGGCAACACTCATACTCTTACACCCCTGGAGGGGCAAAAGACAACAGAGGTACAGGATATGTCAGTTGTCCTTAAGGGGTTAATAGACATTTTCTACACAGTTACACTGATTGGTGCACTCACAGCCTTGACGTGTTTATTTAAAAGATATCCATGGATATTACTGGGCAGAGTTTGAATGTTACCAGAGTGGTTTAGATGTCCCTGGTTTCACTTTGTGAGATACAGTGGGGCAGAGCCCATAGCACCCATAACTTGACCATTGTGACATTTGGGATTTCAGAATGTTTGCATTTTTTTGCATTTCATCCTTGTATATTATCCTAAGGAATCTTAAAAGTTTCCTAGCCACAATTTACTTCTAAATATGAAGGAAATTATTTGGAGTAAATAAAACTAATTATGTAAATTGATATAAAAGATAAATAAATCTTAATCCTAATTGAGAAGCTCTGGCTTTACATTGCTGTTGTGAAAACATATTGTTTTATATTGTTTTGAGTTGCGCATGCCAAATTATATGGATCTAAGTGAATATCATGCAGTTAGCAAATACTTGATAAAAAGATAATAAATCCAACAAAAATCCATAAGGATATGGTTGATGAATGAGGAATGCTCCATGTTACCATTCTGTTAAAAAGCGGTGTCAGTTTTGGCTGGGAAGAAAAGTTATGTGAAAATTCCCCTTGTTCTGGTCACCCAACAATAGTTGGTTCAGGGCTGTCATATTGCACAGTACAGTAACATTACTGGATGTTGAGATTAGTGGATGTTTTGTGACGCTATACAAATTAATGATAATGATAATAATGATAATGATTATAATAATAATAATAATAATAATGCTTTGAACATTAGAAAATTGTCAGCACAATGAATGCTTCTAAATGTTCATGGCAGACAAATAAAGAAAGTGGCAGGTGTGTTAAAATAACTTTTGGCATGAAGTCAAAGGAATCGTGACAATTTCTATAGGTGATGTGTCACTATAGATGAGTCCTTGATACACCACTTTGATCCTGAGTCAAAAGCACAGTCCAATCAGTGGAAGCACAATGGCTCTCCTCCCTTCTAGAAATGTTGTAGCCAAACCAGCGCTGGCAAGGTTATGGTATCTATATTTTGGGATACAAAGGGAATATTGAAAGTTGACTTCATGCAGCTTGGGGAGACCTAAACAGATGACTGCTAAGTCAAATTAATTGGAAAATTGCACAAGGCAATTATCGAGAAGGCAAGTTAAGTCAGAAGTTCCACCTAGGCAATGTTCCTATTAACAAGTCATTTCTTGCTGAGGCTGCCATTGCTGAAGCTGGATTTGAATTGCTGGATCACTCCCCCATTTTAAACTGTCTTTGTCCCCAACGAATATGACCTGTTTCTATATTTGAAGTATCACCTGCATGGATTTAGTTTTGAAAAGAATGCATTTCATAAGTGACTGGCCAGTCAAAAACATTTATTTTTTTTGTAAGACATAAAGATGTTCCAACATCATTTGCAGAAGTAAGTTGAGCTGAAGGTGGATTATGTTGAAAAGTAAAAATATTTTATGGGTCTAAATGTTTTCTGTGAAAGGATTAAGTCTGAGGACTGATCTACTCTTGTATTAAAGAGACATTCTAAGGAAAAACATGATGTCATTTTTTACAAGTATATACAGAAAAATAATTTTATTATATTTAACATCATTAATACCAGTGCTAGCATCCCTTCCATTGTGTCAGTAAAAAAGGATCAAAATACAAAAATTAATGTTCATATTAGGAATAAACTTAAAACTAAATGTTTCTATTAAAATATTCTGATATTTTGCAGAATGAATGGGACCTAAAACTCAAAA
The DNA here is from genome assembly GCF_027579735.1 of Bombina bombina. Classification (NCBI taxonomy): domain Eukaryota; kingdom Metazoa; phylum Chordata; class Amphibia; order Anura; family Bombinatoridae; genus Bombina; species Bombina bombina. The sequence continues at coordinate 233,538,390 of NC_069503.1, read as the reverse complement.
ATCTTCTCTCCTGCCTATTAAAGTGCAGAAGTAAACCATGGTAAATATTTTTGCAGGAAAGATGTTGCACAGCCATTTATATTGATATTAAAACTAACAAAAAAAAAATATTGTGTTTGAGAACACCTTATCCTTAGGGATTAATTGTTCACTAGCCAATATGGGCAACAACTTTATTGGCTAGGAACACCTTAGTCATGGAAGCAACTAGTTTTACTAATGATAGAGATATCTAATAAAAAAAAAGTATTACATTTGATATATTTCGGATTAAGTAAAGATTAAACAGTAGGTCATATCAAGCACCACATGCTTTGTGATACTTCTAATATATATATATATATATATATATATATATATATATATATATATATATATATATATATATTTATTAAGTATACCAGCTAGCGTAGGATTGTAATGACTGTGATCTGGGCCCCACCTACCCTAAATGCTGAGAGGAGAACCCAGGTGCACGGAGGTTTAAAAATGATTAATTAAATAAAGAGAAAAATAATGTAAACCCTAAGGGTTTACATTATTTCTCTCTTTATTTAATATAATATATATATACCACAGGCTTGCACTCTCTGGTCTTTTCCAATACTTTACTAGTATTATGATGTTTCGGGGACAAACTTTCCCTCCCCCGAAATGTCCCAACACTAGTAAAGTATTTGAATAGACCAGAGAGTGCAAGCCTGTGGTTAGTTTTTTTTTCTTTTCCATTTTTGTTTTGCTGGCACCCTGGCAGCTGATTTAAGGTGTGAGTGCACTTCTTGTGGACATTGATTTATATGTGTATATGTGTGTGTGTGTATATATATATATATATATATATATATATATATATATATATATATATATATATATATATATAATTTTTGTTTTATTAGTACAGTATCTCACATGCAATTTGATTTCATATATGCTTAAAGGGCATTATACACATTTTTTCTTTGCATAAATGTTTTGTAGATGATCTATCTATATAGCGCATACATTTTTTTTGTTTTTTTTATATGTATAGTTTTGCGTAATTTTTAAATAACATTGCTCCGATTTTCAGACTCCTAACCAAGCCCCAAAGTTTTAGGAGGATTCCGACAGATACCTACTCCAGCTTGCTCCTGTTTGTGTAAAAAGGTATTTTTATATGCAAAAGAAGGGGGAGGGTCTTATTTCCCCCTTGCAGTGAGCTTTCCAGCTACCTTTTCAACAGAGCTAAACTGAGAGCTTCTGAGTACGTTTTTAAACAGTTTTATACTGGATTTTTATATCAGTATCTGAGCATCGTATTTTTTATAGTAGTGTCTATTACATGCAGTTATATGAAAATTGGTGTATACTGTCCCTTTAAATCTGAGTCTCACACTATCAGCATTTCAGAGTTATGCTACCTGGTACTTTTGAGTGTTATACGAATCGTCATGAAATTAATTGGATTGGAAAGTGTGTGTGTGGAAGGGGATTTTTATCTCCGAAACGTCACAGTAAAAAAAGTGTGTTTTGATATAAGACCAGTGAGTGCCAGTTTTTTTTGTTTTTTATATATATATATATATATATATATATATATATATATATATATATATATATTATCTGAGTTTAAGACTATTGGCATTTCAGAGTTATGCAAATATGTTTTACAATAACTCTCTTGAATGAAATTAAGTCTAAAGTGCTGTAGCCAAAGCTGTAGCCTCCCTTGGCCTTAGGCAAGAAACATATTATATATTTAGCTGTCAGTTTCAACTACTATTACACTTTGTTTAACAGGCGTAGATTATTGTAGAAATTCCTGTTTGAACAATTCAGTCTTTGCTATAAAGAAATTATAAAATGGAGAACATTTTCTAAAAATATTTTAAAATTGAACTTAATTTTAAAATGAAAATAATGTCTTCAGAATATTTGCACAAATAGTTTAAGACCATGCTGTACTGGCATTTAATTGTGATAGCTAAAATAATTATTTTAAATTCCTGATATAATGCTTCATTGTGCATAGAGAAAAAAGGTCTACAACGCACTAATTTCCCTACATTTTTCCTGATATTTCTGTAATTTAAATTTCAAAACCCTGACCCTCATGCATACTGCACAGAGATTGCTTGATCCACAGCATAGGAAATAGGATAAACAGAACTGTAAAGGGGTATGTCATTGGCCTACAATACAATGCTAATTTTGCAAACAAAATGGCTGTTTTAAATTGTTTCAAAATAGAAAAAATAAGCTTAATGTAATTTTAAGCCATTTAAACCATTAAGGTATCTAAAGTGAGATATTTTAATTAAAAAAGCATAGTTATCTTAAAGGGACATGTGGCTCAACATACATTTTAATTTATTCTTGATGCACCTTTGTAAAGGAAAAAAAATATAAGATGTACACCTAAGACTTTCTTTATTTAAATCGAAGATCAACTCACTGGAATAATTGCTCTATGCAAGATTAACAGCCAGCTTGAATATTTCCTTTCATCTCTGTGGTTAAAGACGTAAACAGCCAATCAGCATCATCAGTGCTAAGTACTACCCTTTTGCTTTATCATAGTCTCTTGAGATTTCACAGTGAACATGGTGCTAGGTACAGTCCCTTGTAAGTCCTGGGACAAGCAGTCTGATTGGATGCTTAAAGTCCCTTTAAAATGGGATGTGACTACTAAGGAAATTTTGATGTAAAGTAACTTATTTTTTATTTTATTTTTACATAGGGATGTTTATGTATTATTTTTTTAGCCAACTTTTATACAGATAGGTGTCATCACTTTTTAGTGATATTAGTAATATGTCCCTTCAAGAATTAATGTACAGTATTTTTAAAAATGATAAACTTCCCTGCATATACCATTGGGCTAACCTTCCAATGTAGATTTATATTTACATTTTATTTAAAGCCACTAAAGCCAATCAGAGAGAGGTTCTATGAGTTAGGCACTGAATTACAGCCAATAGCTTGTTTCTGAGGTAAAACTTTGCCTTTGGAAAACATAAAGTGCTACTATGTGTGGCTAGAGCACATGGGGTAGATTTATTAAATGTCGCACAGACATCGATGTCCGCCCGACATTGATAAATGCCAACAGCATATGCTGTTGGCATTTATCATTGCACAAGCATTTCTGGTGAAATACTTGTGCAATGCCACCCCAGCACATTCACGGCCAATCGGCCGTTAGCAGGAGGTGTCAATCATCCCGATCGTATCCAATCGGGATGATTGCAGTATGCCACCTCAGATGTGGCGGATGAGTTTAGGAGCCGCGGTCTTGTGACTGCTGCTTCTTAACTTAAGTTTCAGGCGGACCTGAAACTTCGGGGGTAGATTGCAGCATCCGCTGCTTGGTAGATCTACCCCAAGTCCCCATTGGTATGATTTTGTGCATTCTAGAGAGCTACTTGGGGATTTTAGTCCAGTATTTGGTGGAGTGATTGGATTACATTTTCCAAAGTTCCATAAATTATGCATAAATACATTTTATATTTAGCATTTTATGTTCTGCTCATTATATATTGTTTATCCCTTTTAGGTGCTATACACAGAAATGAATTCAAGAAAAATGGTGACAGTGCTCATACTGTAATGTGTAATTATCACTCTACTATGCATTTTAGTTTGTTGCTTTGTATAAAAGAATTTTATTTGAAAAACATTTAACATAAATGCTACATGAAAATGTTCTCTTTGAAGTTACAATCTTTCTAAAGAAGTAAATCTGAAAACTTTGACATCGAAAGAAATTCCTTCTCCACTAACAGTCAGCAAATTTTTTTGCTGCCTTTCATATTGGGGATATTTAGGATCTTCAAAGTCACTCAGAAATAGAATTTGACAGTAATATATGTTTGCAGAGAAGTGTAATGTTGCTAAATACACTATCATGCCAAGTAATATGGTAATACGTTCTGCAGGCGAAGTTCAAAGACACTTTCATAAAACAAACAGTACTCTGGTTGTTCAGAAGGTCACTTTCACAACATGGAAAAGAATGTTGCTTTATCCTCTCAGTTTAATTTATTCTGAACATTCGTCCAAGGTATTAGATCAAAGATGCTTTTGCCACAACCTTGAGGGCATGTAAAAGTGGTATGCTGTGATACAGCTCGCCTGCTGATAATACAGATGTAGTATGCTCACCTGAGTATTACTCTTTCATTTGTAATAATTGCTATATGTTTAAAGGGACATTAAACCCAAAATATTGATTCTGATAGAGAATATAATTTAAAAAAAGTTTCCATTTTACTTTTTATTATTAAATTTGCTTCCTTCTCATGATATTCATTGTTGAAGATATACTGTAGGTAGGTAGCGTGCACATGCCTGAAGCACTACATGACAGGAAATAGTGTTGCCATCTAGTGCTCCTGCTAATGTATAACATTGTTGTAAAAGTGCTGAACACACCTGAACTTATTTTTGTGATTTTCAACAAAGGACAACAGGAAAATAAAGACAATTTGATAATAGAAGTAAATTAGAAAGTTGAAAGAAGAAAATTGGGTTTTATGTCCCTTTAACATTAAAGACCAGATGGTGTTTCTATGCTACATTCGTGCAGTTTACTGCTGATACTATATATATTTGTTCTAACTACATAATTAAGGAGAGGGGTAACATTATTTTGTCATCCTAAAGAGGACATTTCAAAGTGCATTTTATTTTTATGAAAACAATGCACATAGCTGTCCTGAATAACCCTTCTCTTTTCAGGCTTACAGAGGCATATTCCTTTCTATCAATAAGTGTGGTTGATATATTCTTTAGCCAGTTAGCATTAAAGGGACAGTAAAGTCAAAATTACATTTTCATGATTGACTTAGAGCATGCAGTTTTAAACAACTTTCAAATGTACTTCTATTGATTGCTTTGTTCTATTGGTATCCTTTTTGAAAAGCTACTGGGCGTTAGCTGCTGATTGGTGACTGCATAAATATGTCTCTTCCAATTGGCTCATCTGATGTGTTCAGTTAGCTCCCAGTAGTGCATTGCTGCTTCTTACAAAGGGTACCAAGAGAATTAACCAAATTCGATAACCGAAGTAAATTATAACATTGTTTAAAATTGTTTGCTTTGTCTGAATCATGAAAGAAAAAGTTTGTGCTTCATGTCCCTTTAACAGGAATTACACAACTAACACTGCAATATTAGTTTCAATTTAAAGGGATAATTAAAGGGACACTAAACCCAACATTTTTCTTTCATGTTTCAGGTACAGAATACAATTTTAAATAACATTCCAATTTACTTCTGTTATCTAATTTACTTCTTCAAATATGCTTTATTGAAGAAATAGCAATGCACACGGGTGAGCCAATCACACAAAGCATCTATGTGCAGCCACCAATCAGCAGATACTGGTCATATCTAGATATGCTTTTCAGCAAAGGATATCAAGAGAATGAAGCAAATTAGATAATAGAAGTAAACTAGAAAGCTGTTTAAAATTGCATGCTCTTTCTAAATCATGAAATAATTGTTTTTGTTTCATGTCCCTTTAAGTGTATATATATATGTATATATATATATATATATATATATATATATATATATATATATATATATATATATGTGTGTATATATATATATATATATATATATGGATGTATATATGTATGTATGTATATGTGTGTGTATATATATATATATATATATATATATATATATATATAAATAATCACTAACCTTTCACTTACATAACATTTCCCTCATCTAACTCTATATCTTTGTCAGTCTTGCAGTCCTTACCTCCTGTTTCTTAACCTCCTACCTTTCTAGATTGTAAGTTCCCATGGGAATAGGGCCCTTAAAACCTCCTGTATGTGTTTGTAAAATTTTGTCTTGTCTTTTACAAGTTTTAGATCATTGTTTTATTTAAATGAATTGTACCCATGGACAGCACAGCGGAATATGTTGGCGCTTTATAAATAAAGTATAATAATAATAATAATTGTTAAGCAACGTTTGTTTGTTTTGCAGTCGATGGACACACCTGCTTGAAAAGACTCTTAAGAGTTGTATTCTCATCTCTTTACTTTTTTACAGTTACAGACTCTGCGGGGTGGGAGTAGAGAAAAAATGCACTTTCCTAAACAAACAAAATTAATAACAAAATATATTGCTAAGTTTTTGCACCTAATGTAAGTAAACATTTTATGAGGACCTACATTTTGATTTTAATGTCCTTTTATATTTAAACAGATTTTAAATTAAGTGACAAGTCAAAATGATTCATTGTTTAGATTAAGCATGCCATTTTAAACAGCTTTCCAATTTACTTCTATTGCCAAATTTGTTTTGTTCTTTTGGTATCCTTTATTGTGTATACCTAGTTAGGATCAAGAGAGTCCAGATGTCCTTAGCACCCTTTAGCAGCAGTGTTTGTGACAATGTATAACATTGCTACAAAATTAAGGTAGATGTCGAATGCCGATTACTGAAATAACAAATAGGTTAATGTGGTTAATGGAGCCCATGTTTGTTTTTTGGCTGTTGGATAGAGTGTTTTTATGATGTGTTAAACAATATGAATGCCATTTGTATATCGGCATCATGGGTATACTGGGTGTAACACAATGCCTGTTGCTTTTTCTACAGCCTAGCCACTCATGGGTTAAAAAGACAGTTGCTAGCTACAAGTTCCTTTATTTCTTTTTTTATGCCCTATTTTAAACTTTTAATAATGTAAAGAAAACACTGTTCCCCATCCCCTCACAAAAGAGCCCTTTTTAAGGCATTTTTCTAGCTGCCTGGATGTGTTTTATTGAACCCATAATACTCCCTATCTATCCTGGCTATGCTACCTTGTGAGCACCTGATAAACACAAAAAGGCTTGTTGCTCCTACACCAAACATTCACAAAGTGTGAACCTGTATGAGAGCTTTCAAATGGTACCAATCACCTGGGGTGTTCCCTCTAGAAGCCGGGTGCTTCACCATGAAATTTACCAGACATAATAGGGGACGGGACTTATTGCTATGCCCGGGAAAGCTTATTTTCCTGGGGGATCTGGATACACGGGGGGAGAAAAAAGGGCTGTATGTAATTGGCTTTTACATGCTTACATTTTAGAGCTTGTACTGAAACCTTGTGTCTTGACCATTAAAATAAGTTACTCTCTACTGTACTAAGCCTTGTGTGGTGTTTGTATGGGAAGAAAAGAGCTTATTTCGCTACAGAGCTTAATTACTGCAGATAGGGCTATAGACCGAGTAGCACTCCCAAAAGCAGGAACGTTGGTCAATGGAGGTGTGTGGTGGCTAGAATACAATGAGGGGTGGGGGGAGGCAAAGTATCCGTAAGCAGGAAACCAATATATTATCACTGATATAGTAGAGTGAATCTTAATATATAAAGGTTTCGATTTCCTGCCACAGATTCAGAGCAAATGACAGGACACAACTAACAAAGTAATTGTAAAAGTCTCTGATCTGTGTGCTAAATTATAACTGTGCCCAAAAAATCAAAGTGATGGATTAAATTATAAATTTAATTCATTCACTATAACCTTTATTAAATAACAATTGAAAAAAAGAAAATAAAAAAAACAACACATACACAAATAGCTTAAGCTAACATTAAAAACACTTGAACCAAGATGTATTATCAACCTCCCATGTTGATTGTTATTATCTAAATAGATGGATTGAAAGTATCAAAGCCAGCAGAAAGAAAATAGATATAGACTAAGCCCTTACAATCTGAGGGCTGCTATTAAATTATTAATATAATTTTAAATAATAATAAGGTATAGAATATTTTTACAACTTTTGTAAGCTCGTTAAAAATTGGAGAGACAAAGCATCTCCAAGAAGACCCTTGATGCGCTTTTCACAAAAACGCTTCCTCAGAGGGGGTGTGGGCCATCGCTATTGCAAAATATTCTGTTTGACCCTCCTCGCAATATGATTGGAATGAAACATTCCTGAAAGTGGAATTATTGTTGGCCACTCGTGTGTCATTCAAGGGGCAGCGACCAATAGAAGGTATCCACTGTTTATTGAAATTATTGTCACTATCGATGTCATCAAGGGGCGTGTGCATGTCAAATCGTATCATGTATTTACCTCATTGGCTGATCATATTGTAAGTATATGGCCGGGATATAATATAATATATTTAATAATTATTCTTTAAAATAAACCCCCAATAAAATGCATATACAAAACAATAAAATTAATGTAAATTCCTAAATTCTTTATATTAGTTAAAATTTATAGACACATTGGATTATATCTCTAGAAAACCAGATATGAATCAATACTATAAAAGTCTAAACTGTTACAATATTCTTTACACAGCAAACCAAATGTACCTTTAGAATTAGCCTTATTCACAATTGAATTGCATTACCTCACCACAATGAAATACCAGAATCTTCTGTTATTAACCAATAACTCTAGTTCAATGCACAATATGGATTACCCACTTACTATGCTTAATTAAACACTACCAGGGATATAATCACAATAACCAGTTTATGTTCAATTCTGAGAGAGTTCACTATAATAACTGACTTATAAATCTGGAGTATAAAACCCTGTCTAGTAAATAAATTATTTAGCAATAATGACTATGAATGCAGGCTAAAATACAAAATGCTCTTTTAAACCTATTTATTGCCGTTTGATTGTAACAATAATGACTGCATTTACTTTAAAATATCAAATTATAGAGTTCATACATTACCAACATGAGCCAATTTAATATTCCAATATTCTTTGTTTCACCTCATATGAAAATAAGGGTATTTGCAATGTGGATAAGAAAAAGTAGCCCAATTTGCTTAAAAGTGACTGTGTTCTAACGCAACCAGTTATCAGTCCAAAGTCCAGCAGAAAGTTCAGCAGCCTCTTTCTCTCCTCTTACATTCAACTTATATAATCTTAATCATTGGTGAAACGATATGATAGGCCCTTCTGAAGCTTGTCTGTGATTGGCTCTCCGAGCTTGTCCCTCTCATTGGTCACCTGGGCAATGCCTCCCTGATTGGCTCTGTATGTGCTCTAATAGACAATTCATTTGGATGTCATACCAGTTTTAATCCCCTAGGGGGCAGCAGATAACCAGAAATATAGTCTTACCATCCATTTTTGCTACAATTTAATACATCCTTATAAAGTGATTATTTAAACTACTTTACTTCCTTGTATTAATCATTTACAATATTGATTATAGATGGGGTAATATAATGTCATTTTTCGGATTACTCCAATACCAAATACAGTATGTTTCTAGTGATCATATTAATAAACAATTACACTATCAATCATTTGCCCTCCCCAGAATCACAGCATTTAAAATCCTGGCATTGCCTTTAATCTCAATAGGAATGCAATGTATTTCATATTTCTAATGAATTTTGAATGCATGGCAATACCAGATGCAGATCTGAAATGAAAATAATAGTGTTATTAATTTTGAGACATTTTGCATCCTTAAGACATTCTATGCTTTTTTTAAAAATAAAAAAAATACATAGGTTAAGACATGTTAAAATCTTAACTCTCAGTTTTTCATGTTCATATTTATAAATGTGTCTGAATATACATGTTCATTTGAGTATTTCCTTATATTCATATAAAAGCACAGCAGATTTTAGCCAACCCCCCATCATTATCTGCAAAATAAGAAAGCATCTATTTCAAATCATGCTCAACTCAGCTAACCAATTGCTTCCAAGAATGTGGAAATCAGCACAAACACCAACCGTACTAGACTGGAAAGATCTAGTCAATAAAAATTTGCTGTTGGAAAGGTTATATTATCTCAAACTAGGCCAATTGTCTCTGTATCATGACATGCAGTTCTTATGGGAATCTTTCACCCATGGTGATATGCACGCATTGGACAACTAGTCCAATCAGCAACACACAAATATTCCAATCAGTAGAGTGACACCTACACAATACTCTAACATATGAATAACACAGCAAATAACAGAGTACAGAACTACAATGATCTTTCTTTTTTCTTTTTCTTTACTTTCTTTTCTATTTTTAGTTCAGTTTAACCTTGTTTAAATGTTCTTTCTTGCAAATATGAACACAGTTGACAAATGTTTAACTAATTGCATTTTGGACATACGTCCAAACCCAGATGTGGGTTAAACCCCAGATGCCCATTCAACAAGCCATTTTGTGATTGCCCTTACATTACTTATCCACCTCATCAGACTCTGTCAGCATCCCAAAGCCATAGCTTTTATGTGAAGAAACTGATAGCTTGGGGCACTATGGGAGAGACATTTGGAAAATCCAAGTTTGAATTGTATTGTCATTTATCTGTTTTTTCTCAAGTTTTGCAATTTGTCATTGTCTTTACCAACATATTTATATAACATAAAATAAAACTAAAATATAAAAAAAAAAAACTCAGCAGATTACTAATTTTTATATAGTATTTAAAATTATACAGGCTGTATTTTAAAATGAACCCAAGAGTTACAATGCAAGACATGTGTCTTTGTTAGCCAGTACAGATGTTGATTGAAAACAACAGGGACAATTTAACACATAGGCGACACTTTAGTCATTTCTTCAGCTAAAAATCTTCTCTACGAATCTCATTAGGCCTAAAAGAAAAATCCCAGACATCACGTCTCTATTAATACAGGGGTTCCTGTGACCTAGGTAATGAGACAGATGCTCTCTCTTTGAAATAACTTAAATGTTATCTTTTTTTTTATATATTTAAAGTTTTTTATTAAACAGGTTTAGTATACATATCATACGGTACACAGTTTATAAAACAGAAACTAACAGTTCAACTCCATTTGGTTACGATGTTAGAAATACAAACAAGGAATACAGCTTTTTTAACTGTGTTTCTATAGGACAGCGGGTACATATATTCAAAATAGGTCTCCGAAAGGCTAACCTTAATAACTGCCCGTCAGGAGCTTAGTTAACCCTTTTTTTTTTTTTTTTAAACAACAATTAAGAGATAGAAAAGAAGGAAATAAGAAAAGAAAGAAAAGGAAGGGGTATTTAACAAGGAAAAAGGATAAGGAAGTCTCTGCAATCGAACCTACTGCTAGGTATCATAGTTTCTCGGGTACCTCACTAGCCACAATGCATACACTGGAGAGAAAGAACTGGGTGGGTGGCACATTGCACATCCTATATATTAGTATGCCATCCCTAGTGGAGAGCCTTACGGTGGGACTTGGAGCATTTCCCACTATAATTTTATATTTAAAAACCTGTCATGTCTATTTTGTTTGAGATAGGAATATTCTTCCAACGAGATAAGCTCCTGTGTTCTAGCTGTCCATTCTACAATGGTTGGAGCAATGTGGGACTTCCACTTTCTAGCTATCAGAGACTTAGCTCCGTTTATGCAGATTTGAAGTAGGGAGAGTCTAAGCTTGCAAGGAATTCTAGGCTTTCCATTGAACAATATGAACAAAGGCGTAAAGTGGAAGGTGTTTCCAGTCAGCGGGAGGAGTATTTTTTCTAGGGATTCCCAAAAGGTTCGCAGGCGCGGACATGACCACCATATGTGTGATAAGGTTCCCACTCCCCCACATCCCCTCCAGCACAAGGGAGAGACCTCCGGATATATTATTTTCATTCTAACAGGGGACATATACCTCCTTGAAAGGATTTTGTAGTTCATTTCAAGGATCTGGGGAGACATCGACGATTTAGCTGTGTAGTCAAATAGTTTGTACCAGGTCTCCGGGGCAATATCTAAGTTTAGTTCATCCTGCCAGGATTGAGTGTATGTCGGTAGTGTCTTGTATAAACAGTCGTCTAAAATTCGTCTTGACATGGCCAAGGTTCCTCTCCAGAAAATGCCAGTCCTACAAATGTTCTCAAACAAAGTAAGAGGCCGTGTGAGTTGAGGGCTATGTGGGGAGACCCATAATAAGTGCTGTAGCTGAGAATATTTCAACCAATTTGTGTAGGTGCCTTCCAGTGTCTCTGTCATGTCTTGTCTGGGCTTAAGTTTCCCCTGAGAGAGAAAATCTGTCAACGGGGATGAAAATCCTAACTCTCTATAATGAATATCTCCAAGTGAAAGATGCATGCCTAATAGCAATTCTGTGTTTTGAAAAATCGGTGTCATAGGAGAATGTGTTGTGGAAATGCCCCCTATCTGTTTTATTATAGCATCCCAGGTGGAGAAAATGTGCCTATAGAGAGGAGACGACCTAGCTTTAGGGGGACAAAATTTATCTTGTAACCAGCATATTGGACCAACCTGAGGCGTTTTTAGGATGTGCGTATCTAGTGGGATCCACGCCTTGTCTTGTGAATCAGTATGCCAGTTCAATATGCGTTGTAGCACATTAGCCTGGTAATATAGAAGTATATAGGGAGTTCCCAGCCCCCCATCCTTCCTAGATCTATATAGGTTTTGTCTGGCTACTCTCTGTCTACGACCACCCCAAATAAACCCGTTCAGAGTAGATTGAAGTTGCCGGAGAAAGGCTGACGGCAGATGAATAGGAATAATCTGTAGCAAGTAAAGGATTTGCTTTAGTAGGGACATTTTCGCTATTTGGTTCCTTCCCCACCAAGAGAAGAATTTATTTTTCCAAGCTTGGCAGTCTCTTAATATGTCTTGTAGAAGCGGAGTGTAATTTGATTTAAAGAGGGAGGTAACTTTAGGTGTAATGTTCACACCCAGGTATTTAATTTGATCGCTATTTAATTGATACGGGCAGACCTGGGCAAGGAGCAAGAACTTTTGTGTATTTATCAAAATATTTAGTATGTTAGATTTCTGGTTGTTGATCAGGAAATGAGAAAGGTCTCCGAAGCGACGAAATTCAGCCAGTACGGCTGGAAGAGATATCGTAGGATTAGTCAGAGATAGCAAAATATTGTCGGCATATAGACTTATTTTATATTTGTTAGGCCCAATAGATATCCCTTCAATGGTGTTATTCAGTCTAATATGGGCTGCTAGGGGTTCCATTGCGATGGCAAAAAGTAGCGGGGAGAGGGGGCAGCCTTGTCGCGTACCATTACCTATGCTGAAAGAATCTGACATTATACTATTTACCCGAACTCTTGCTGTGGGATTATTATACAGGCTGAAAATCCTATTGACCAATTTCTCTCCAAACCCAAATCCATCTAAGGTAGTCCGGAGATAAACCCAGTTCATCCTATCAAACACTTTCTCTGCGTCGGTTGAGGCCAGGACCATCTCAATATTAGAAGTAGTAGCGTAATCGATCAGATGAAGTGTCCTGATCGTATTGTCCCTGGCCTCCCGACGCGGAATAAAGCCTGCCTGGTCTGTGTGGATAAGATGAGGTAAAGATTTACTAAGCCTAGTTGCCAAGATCTTGGCATATATCTTTGCATCCATATTAATTAGAGAAATTGGTCGATAGTTGCCTGGCTCGAGTGTAGATTTCCCTGTCTTATGTATCAGCGATATATGTGACGATAAGAAATCTTGGGAAAAAGAGCCATGTTCATCTATGGAATTAAAGAGTCTGTGGAGATGCGGTAGTAGTGCCTGTTTGAATGTTTTATAATATATGTTGGAGAAGCCATCAGGACCTGGACTCTTTTGTGTCGGTAGGGAGTCTATAGCGGTCAATATCTCTTGGTGGGAAATGGGTTTGTCCAGCTTGGCAGCATCTTCTGATGTAATCTTAACTAAGTCAGCTTCCCTGATATATTTTTCCATATCTCTAACCTTCTCTGGGGAATCAATCTGAGGGAGGTTATATAATTTACAGTAATAGTTTTGAAATACTGAGGCAATAGACTTACTATCTTGCACCACTGTGCGTTCCGCATTGTGACGTTTTTGGACATAGGAATTGAGCGTTCTCTGGCGTAAAGCTCACGCCAAGAGCCTGCCTGCTTTGTTTCCCTCCAAGAAATATAGCTTCTTTTTGTAAATGTGCATTAAATCTGCCCCTTGCAAGTGTTAGGTCATGGATAACAGTTGGGTCTAGGGGATTTTGGATGTGTGCCTGCTGTAAGACAGATAACTGGTGCTCTAGTGTGTTTGTATTCTGCTTTCTTACATTTGTTTAAGAGAGCTTTGTGTTTAAGAAAGATACCCCTTTTTACTGCCTTGTGCGCATCCCATATGGTATAAGGGGAAATGGAGTCAGTCACATTTATGCTAAAGTACTCCGTCAGGGCTGTAGTGATTTGATCTTTTAGTATTGGATCTTTTAGGAGGGTTTCCTCTAGTCTCCAGCAGTATTGGGAAATAGGGGCTGAGGGCCAAGTAAAGGTTATCTTGACCATAGAATGGTCCGACCAAGGAGTTAATTATATGTCAGTTGAGTCTACTAAGTGTAGGCTGAGTTGGTTTACAAGAACATAGTCGATTCTGGACCAAGACCTATTTGGATGGGAATAAAAAGTGAACTCCCTTTGCTGGGGATGCTGTAGTCTCCATGTATCAACTAAGGAGTGAGCTACCAACCTAGTATTAATGTTTTGCAGTGCGGATATAGGGATGCCACTTCATCCTTGGGAACAGTCTAAGAGTGGTGATAGTGCTACATTAAAGTCGCCTGCACAAATAACAATTCCTTTAGCAACTGTCAGGAGGTTATCTAGCGACTGCCTAAAAAAATCTAGCTTGGGCTCTATTTGGGGCGTATAAGTTTACCAGTGTGACAGGCTGGTTATACAAAAATCCCTGAAGAATAAGGAGCCTGCCCTCAGTATCCTGATGTTTAGTGATCAGCTGGAATGGTAGTCTTTTATTAAAAAGTACGCCTACCCCATTTGTTTTAGTAGCATTATGGAAAAGTATCCTAGGGGATAGGTGCTGGAGGAGAATGTGGGGGCCCCCTCCAAACTAAAGTGTGTCTCCTGGACAAAAATGATGTCACCTCCCAGCCTGCGAAACCAGTTCAGTGCTATTGAACTTTTTGTTGGGGAATTGAGCCCTTTTACATTCTGGGAGATCATTTTTAATTTAGGGACGGCCATGGCATTTTAGGTGTCTAACTATTACAGTAGGCCTAACTTCTGGCAAAGGCAGAAGATACAGCTGATTACTTGAGTAATCCCATATACAGAGTAGGCAAAGGTACGTATAATTTGCTTGCGCTTCTGGTGCCTTAAGCTGAGACATGTGAGTGGTACCTGGGGTACGACTAATACAATAAAGTAGCATATTTCGAGAGACTTCCTGTAGATGGAGGAAAAAAGAGATACTAGAAGAAAAAAAGAGAGAATATAAGAAAAAAATAAAGTAATAAGAAACATCATAAACAATACAGTGAAATACAAACCTAACCTACTTAGAGAGGTTATGAGAAGCTCAGTAATTATTAGCTATAGGTCAGGGCTATAAACTTTCTATTATAGTTGCAATATATGGGATCACAACAATCTTAACTGATAATAGTTCTAACTGTTTTAAACACATTACCCTGGGGAAATAAACATTAACCGTGCGATAAAAATCGAAAGCAAACTATGTCTAACACTACAAATAAACACTTCAGAGTATCTCCTATTTTGAAAGTTTATCTTCAGCGTCCCATATTCCTAACTGCCCCTGTCATGTTTAGGAGTCAGTTGATCTTACCTCGTAAGGAGAGGTACTAGCAGGGGAGTATTGGCTCTTCATATTACCTTCTGTGAGATGTAATTCTGTCCAGCAATTTGGTTTGTGTAAGGATATGGTGACAATGAAAAAGGACAAAAAAGGAGAAAACAAAAAGACAAATATAAAACTTTGGATAATTCCTGGAATCTGTTCAACAGGCAAACCATTGTTCTTGGGCAGATTAGTAGAATTAAAGCTCAATTAAAGACTGTTAAAGTTCAGATAGGGGGATCCAGAACAGCATCTTGTACAGAAGCTTGGCTGGCTGCATTTCTGTCTCTTCTCACTCTTTTCCGGTTGACCATCATCCAACCTGGTCTCTGGGGTTTAGGAGTGCTGGCATTCTGATGACTATTATTAGATTTTGCCTTGTTGATCTTGGGGGGCGTAGGTAGAGATATATTCAGTTGCTTACAGAAGGGTTCAATATCTTCTAGTGTCCTGTAAGTGTATGTCTGGGACCCATGGACCACCCTAAGGCAAAATGGGAAGCCCCATCTGTACGGTATCTTTAATTCTTGCAGATGTTGTGTTAGGAATCTGGTCTCCCTCCTTTTGGCTAGGGTAAGAGGACTAATATCTGCATAGACTTATAGTTGAGTATCGTCAAAACAGATATCTTGTTTTTTCCGAGCTGCAGTGAAAATCAGTTCTTCGTCTTTGAAAAGTTGAAATCTTAATATCACATCCCTTGGCGGGTCTGCAGGTTTTGGGGGTGGCCTGAGTGCTCGATGTGCCCGATCTAAAGGGATGCTAGGGGAGTCCTATGTATCCATAATGTGGCAAAATAACTTTTGTAAATAATCCTCCAATTGTGAGGGAAGGACAATCTCTGGGATACCCCTGATCCTAAGGTTTTGTCGCCTATCTCTATTGTCCAAGTTTTCCACGTGGGTTTGTAGATTCTCTATGGTAACGCTCTGTTGATATGTCTGCCTGGAAAGCGTTTCAAGTTCTGAGTTAATGTATTCAGATCCTTCCTCTAGATATTCCATCCTATCTCCTAGGTTGTTTATGTCTTTCCTGACCTCTTTGAGGCCATCTTTTATAAGCTGACTGACTTGTTATAGTAAGATGGTAAGATCATCTTTAGTAGGTAGTGAACTCAAATCAGCTCTCGTGAGCAGTCTGGTGTCTCTAGAGGACATCTGTGAGTGTATGGAATCATCAGAATCACTCAGATTATCCTGTGTGTCAGTTGTATGGGTAGACGTAACGTCCAATGGTTTAAAAAATTCTTTCAACATAGTTGGATTCTGTGAGATTTTAAGGTTTTTAGTGCTCTTGGGCACTTTCTTCTGCCCCTTTACAGACATATTGGTCAGCTCAGAATAGGGAAAAAAATAGGGCCCTTAGCCCTATAGTTATTTTCACTCACTCCTTATTGCCAGTGTAGGAATTCCTTATATGCAGTATAGCACAGCTTGCCACGGTGTAAAATCACTTTAACAGGTGTGAGCAGCAGTAAGACTTTATTTTCAATGAAGAAAAAGGGTTCAAGAAATCCCCAGGGCTAATAGTCAAATGTAGCAGGATCTCTAGTAATGTGTTCAGTGATATTGTGTACTGAGCCTGATCTAGGTATTGTTAATGATGTGGAGAGGCATAAGGTATATAAAGTAGCTGAAATTGTGACACATAATGCCTGGATTGTGCTTTATAATATACTGTTCCTCCCTAGATCAAGCAAGGTGTTGCGATCTGCATGGCGGTATCAGCTGGGCCTTCTTGTGATATAGGGCCGTTAAAGAGGTAGGCCTTAGTGGCGCAGTACTCACATTTCTGATTTGCAGCCCCCGTTCCTGTGTAATAGCCGTGCAGAGTCCACTCGATGTCTCCAAACCACTCCGGTAAGAGATTACAGCAGACCGAGATTATGGCAGGCCATTTTATATCCCTGCGCTCAATCCTCTAGCAAGTCCCAGAATGGTAACGGTTAGTTGCTGGCCATGTGCGCTGTGGCGATCCGGTAAAAAAATAAAAAATAAAGCACCGGAACTCTGTTAGTGAGTTGAACTTCAGTATTTTCGCCACTTTAGAGTGTTGTTGTCCTCCCGCAATAGCTTTTTAGCCCTGACATAGACGGAGCTCACTCCTCTGCGTCCTCCATGTTAGGCAGCTAGCTCCGCCCCCTTAAATGTTATCTTAATCAGGATAAGCGTATCTTATGTCTGATCTAAGATCTGGAATACACAGAATATAGATGACCATTTTTTTTAAGTAATTTGCCTTTCTTTGAAATGGCTGTCTGAATCAACTAGACCAAATGTCTTCCCTTTGTCCTCACCTTGATGCATTGTAATTTTGCATATGGAGTGGGGGAGGATTGAATTGTGGCCAGTCAGGTATCTAATGTCTTATAGGCAGTTTCACAAAGCAAATAATAAAAAAATTAGTTATTGGTCTTATCATAAATCTATGTGTAGATAAAAATACATACATATATATATATATATATATATATATATATATATATATATATATATATTATTTAATAATACTCAGATATCCTGACAATATTTCCTTTCTGACATTCACTTCTTAGCCCAAAATCGGATACTTTGTACAATAAAAGATTGATATCGAAATTATCATTCATACAAAACAGGTGAGCTGGTTGACACATATGGGGACTCCACACTATTATCGTATTGAAATGGACATCCAATTTATTAGTGTATATATTTCATTAGGCTTAGAATTCACATCGTTGTCATAAGCTTGCTTGTCAGTTCCAAATAACATATCAGAGACTCATGTCATATTTATCTTAAGCTACTGGCTGTTAAGATGACAGTAGCTAGTTGCTTTTATTACATTAGTAAGTACAAAGGTAAGTTCTTGATTATACATAGAAGATGTAATAGTGGTAATAAGTTAGTGTAATTACTTCACAGCATCATGCACTCTATTAGGGAATGGTGGGATATAAAGGCTTATAAATGCTGATTATCATATCAAAATATGGGGATAGTCAGCTGAGTTCACATTTTCCTAATTCGAGATACGACGGTATCCTCTATAATACTATGCTTGATTTAGCGTTATTTATAAATTTACGCATACATGTCTATAATTGAGGAAAGTGTACCGTACGATAAATGAAAACACAAAACTTTGAACTCTTATCATAAGATGTATTTGAGCGCTGGATTTGTGTAAGAGTGTATTAGTGGCCATTTCTTTATGGTAGTAGTGATGAATCCATCATCCTTAAAAATAGTCAAATTCAAGAAACATATTTTGTGTTGGTCAGCTGAATAGGTTATTTTAATGTTCTTATTATTATCATTCACTTTCATCATAAAATGGTCAAGCTCTTGGAGCGTGCCCTCCCAAATGAATAGGACTTCATCAATATACCTTAAGCCCAATGGGAAGTGATCAGTATACTGTTTCAACTCCTCTGAGAATACACAAAGCTCCCAGTGCCCCAAAAATAAATTGGCATACGTTGGTGCGCATGCTGTACCCATTGCGGTACCTTGAATTGGTAAATAGTATCTGTCGTTGAAGGTAAAGAAATTGTGTGTTAAGATGAAATGTAGTAGTTTAATGACAAATTCATTATGATCTCCATTGTCATAACTGTTAGATGACAAGAAGTATTTCATGGCTTCAATTCCATCACTGTGTCTTATGTTTATGTACAGTGACTCAACATCTGCAGTTACAAGCCACATTTCATCTGTTAATTGTATGTTTTGTAAAATCTGTAGCACCTCCATAGTGTCACGGACATAGGAGGGTAATGTTGTCAAATATTCTCTGAGTCTTAGGTCTACATATTTACTGGCATTTTCAGTTAGGTTATCATTGCCAGAGAAAATTGGTCTCCTGGGAGGTACTTTTGAGTCTTTATGCACTTTAGGTAAAAAATACATATTGCAATTTTGGGATTTTTGCTCAGTAAATACTTTTTTTCAGTATTAGTAATTGTATTCCTTTCCCATGCTTGTTTAACTAGATTGTTATATTTAGTCAGGTATGAGCTTTGAGGATTAAAAATTAATTGTTTGTAACAAGTGGAATTAGATAACTGTTTTGTAGCTTCTTCAGTGTGCATTTTTAGTGGCCATAGAACCACATTTCCGCCCTTATTGAAGGGCTTAATGATGATATCCTGCCAGGATTTTATATCTTTTAATGCTTTGGATTCTTGTAAGGTTAGATTGTAGTTTTTTTTAATAACAGGAAGTTGTTCAATCTGTTGGCAGACCATTTTACAGAACACCTGTATCTCAGGTAATGTGGACATAGAGGGAACATACGTGGATTTGGGTCTAAGATTTGATTTGAAGTGCTGGAATTAAGAGGGGTTAAATTAACCTGACTGTTAATATTATCATCACTCAATTCCTGTAGTGATTAAATCATATGCTGACATACCAGCATATGTAAGTAGACTTAGGATTCGTTGCATAAAGTAATTTTGCACCATGGCACTCTTTTTATCTGGCATGGATCATAAACATAGTGGGCTTTTTCATGTTTATAATTTCTATAATACATCTTATTATAAGAGTTCAAAGTTTTATGTTTACATTTATTGTACGGTACACTTTACGCAATTATAGACATATATGCATAAATTTATAAATAACGCTAAATCAAGCATAGTATTATAGAGGATACCGTCATATCTCGAATTAGGAATAAAGGCTTATAAATGCTGACTTGATAATCAGCATTTATAAGCCTTTATATCCCATTCCCTAAAAGAGTGCATGATACGTACTCTTATATTTTTTTGAGTACACTCCGATAGTCCTTCCTTATACAGTTAAATGCTGTGAAGTTATTACTCTAACTTATTACCACTGGCATTTATGAGGAGATTTATATGCTCTCATAGCAAGGAACTTGAGTGTATTACATCTGCTATGTATAATTGAGAACTTACCTTTGTTACTTACTAATGTAATAATAGCACCTAGCTACTGTCATCTTAACAGCCAGTAGCTGAAGATAAATATAACATGAGTCTCTGATATGTTATTGGGAACTGACAAGAAAGCTTATGACAACGATGTGAATTCTAAGCCTAATGAAATATATACACTAATAAATTGGATGTCCATTTCAATACAGTAATAGTGTGGAGTCACCATACGTATCAACCAGCTCACCCGTTTTGTATGAATGATAATTTCAATCTCAATCTTTTATTGTACAAAGTATCCGATTTCGGGCTAAGAAGTGAATGTTAGAAAGTAAATATGATCATTCAATTAGGTGAATACATGATACGTCATTTGACATGCACATGCCCCTTGATGACATAGATAGTGACGAAAATTTCAATAAACAGTGGAAACCTTATATTGGTCGCTCCCCTTGAATGACACACGAGTGGTCAACAACAATTCCACTTTCAGGAATGTTTTGTTACAATCATATTGCAAGGAGGGTCAAATAGACTCATAAATATTTTACAATAGCGGTGGCCCGCATCCCCTCTGAGGAAGCGTTCTTGTGAAACGCGCGTCAGGGGTCCTTTTGGAGAAGCTTTGTCTCTCCAATTTTTAACTAGCTTACCAATGTTGTAAACATATTCTATACCTTACTCCATATACTATTTAGCCAAGCAGTTTATTTAAAATTGTAATAATAATTTAATAGCAGCCCTTGGATTGTAAGGGCTTAGTATATGTCTATTTTTTTCTGCTGGCTTTGATGCTTTCAATCCATCTATTTAGATAATAACAATCAACATGGGAGGTTGATAATACATCTTGGTTCAAGTGTTTTTAATCTTAGCTTAAGCTATTTGTGTATGTGGATTTTTTTTCTTTTTTTCAATCATTCTTTAATAAAGGTTATAGTGTGAATGAATTTAATTTATAATTTAATCCATCACTTTGATTTTTTGGGGCCGAGTTATAATTTAGTACACTGATCAGAACTATCTACATACAACTGTATATCCTTTTACAATTACTTTGTTAGGTGTGTGGTGGCACCTGGAAAAGGGTGTGCAGCTCGGCGAGACTGCTCTGGACCTTCCTCAGGGTCCAAGCTCACAGAACCCGTCACACTACGCATGTTTGATCAATTATGTTTTTTAAATTTTGAATATGTGAAAAGTAATTTATATTTTTTTTTAAAAAAGTATTAAGAAAACCATGTTTTCCATTTGATATTCATTTAAAAGCAAGAATAAGAAGAAAGTGACAGCAAACTTATCTAATCTTCTATTACAGAATTATAACAGTTCTCAGACTTTAAATGGTTAAACTGCTTCCAAAAGCAATAAAGCGGATGCACTCCTTGCAAAAAAAGTAAGACAGAGAACGGCTATAGCCAGAATCCTGTCCCTGACATATAATGGGCAAACATTACATACACCTGCAGATATAGGGGAATTATGTGCTCTATATTATTCAAAGTTGTATGACATAGAGGGAAGTGAGTGTCCCAGAACAATACCCCCACAGGAGAAATCATCTTTCTTAGAGAATTAAACTTACCCAAACTTTCAGAAGAAGATAGAGATTCCTTGACTCAGCCTTTTTCCTTAAAAGAAATCAAGGAAGTCTTTAAACAATTACAAAACAACAAGGCCCCTGGGCTTGATGGTTTTATGGGTACGTTCTATAAGAAACTTAGGCCACTAATTACCCCCAACATGAGAGATATTTTTTTTTATTAAATATTAGAGACAGGAGGTGTTTTAAGGGAATTTCTGGAGGCCTCAATCATTCCAATTCCAAAGCCAGGAAATATCAGACAGAGTGTGGTAACTTCCAACCCATATCCCTTATAAATCTTGACATTAAATTATATTCAAAGCTTATAGCGAATAGAGTAGTAAATCTCCTATCCAATATAATACATTATGACCAAGTTGGATTTATGGCAGGTTCGCCAAGGCCCAGATAATACAAGAAGACTGATCTCAGTCTTCACAGAGGCCCGACGGAAGGAGATCCCATTGCTGGCTCTGTCGTTGGATGCTGAGAAGGCCTTCGACAGAGTCAGATGGGAGTACTTATGGGAGGTTCTTCACTCGTTCGGGTTCCCCGAACCCTTTATTTTGGCAATCAAGGCCCCATATGCAAGGGTGAGGGGATTAGGATTCTGTTCCTTGGAATTTTCAATCCGTAATGGAACTAGGTAGGGATGCCCACTCTCACCACTTATTTTATGAAGGTAATGGAACAATTTGCCCAAGTAGTTAGGCGAGCCAATGATATTGTTGGAGTTCCTCTAATCACACCATCCGAGAACATTTTTATTTGCAGATGTTACCCTCTGACTGACTAACCTGTTGGCCTCTATACCAGCAGTTTTTCGCTTAATAGACTATTTTGGTAGAATAAACTACTATAAAATCAACTATAAAAAGACAGAGGCCTACCCTATAAATATAGAGCAGTCTACCCTAAAAGACTTACAATCTATCTGCCCATTCACTTGGTCTTTACATCATCTTAATCATTTAGGTATTCTTATAGGCGCAGAGGCTGATCATATCATCTGTAGCAACTATGATGCTCTTATTACAGAATTTAAAGCATTGTTTGCGAAATGGGGCTTCAGGGAACTCTCTTGGCTTGGGAGAGTTGCTTCAATCATAATGTCACATTTACCTAAAGTGTTATATTTATTTCAATGTATTCCACTTAATGTCCCACATGCTGATCTATATCAAATCCATAAATTATTATCTACTTATATTTGGAAGAACAAAAAGCCTGGGATTGCTTATAATATATTACAAACACCGTATTGTAAAGGGGGAATAGCGACCCCAAATATTTTCACCTATTATGAAGCCACACGGTTATCCCATATATCAAAATGGGGTCTCAAAAGAAATAAACCTGGTTGGTACTTCTTAGAAACCATCGGTATACCCACTGAGTTGGAATTAGTGGACGTGATATGGGTTCCCAATAGTAGGAAACTCACCCTTAATGTGTCTAATATCATAGTGAAAAATAACCTCTCACTATGTCAGACTTTGAGAAGTAGATCCCTAGTGGTTCCCCACTAATATCCACACAAGAGAATGGAAATTGAGAGGATTAGATATATTAGCCGACCTTTATGATCAGAACTCATTAATCAACATTAACCTGCTTTCTTTAATATTTAACCCACCTCTCTCCTGGCTATCCTTTGAATGTTTTTGACTCTTGAGCTTCCTCAAATATTGGGGGTTCCCCAAATGTTTCATTAGGAAGGGGATGACATTGGAGAGGAGATGGATAAATGGAACTAAACTCTTTAAACCTCTTACAATACATTATAACCTTCTTCTCTCGGATCTTATTCCTGGACTACCCTGGCAAATTAAAGCATGGAGTAAGGAAATGGGAACTACTTTCACAGACCAAGACAGGACAGAGCCATTTCTTTAACAAAAATACAGCACATTGGGTTACTATGCTAGAGGTATACATTAACTTATTACTAAAATGGCACAGAACTCCCCTTAGACTGGCAAAGATGTATCCAACAATTTCACCGTTGTGTTGATGGGGGTGTGGAGAGGTCAGGTCAGTCATGCATATTTGGTGGAGTTGCCCAAAACTCACATCACTATGGGAAGACATTGAGAGATTGTGTTCCTCTTTAGGTTTCACACTTACCTTGTCCCCCTTTAGAGTTCTACTACATCTCATAGAAAATACCATACCAGATACATCAAGGAGATTAATGATCTGTATTTTTACTGCTACTAATCTTTGTATAGTTCGGGCATGGAAAAACCTGATCCTCCGCGTCTTGCTGAAATAAGTGCAATGGTCGATTTCATGGCCAACACTTTTTTAACTTAATTGACCAAATGGAGAAATACTGGTCTGTTTGGGATACCTGGCTACACAGATGACTTTGCTTCTGTTTATTTAATTGGCTCCTACACCATTACAACCAGAGACAATAAAGTCTGTTTTTTAATGCGCCTCCAACCGAACTTTTTTCTTCTTCTTTCTTTCCTCCTCCTCTTCTCCTCCCTCTCACACCTATCCTTTATAATTTTGACCTTCCCCTTACTGACCCTACCTATGTAAATAGATCCTTATCTAATAATATCATGGATTCCGTTTGATAATAACACACTATTGCTACAAAAATTCCATAACAGTTGGAAAATAGTCTATTATTTAACTGTTTCTGTAATAACATCTCACATATGACCGATCACCTTGAACACATTTGGACTATACCAAGATTGACAATTGAAACCCGTATGTTTGTAAAAGGACAAATATATGTAACCATGTAGAAGTTGATAATATTCTGTGTTGTATTATTGTTATATTATTTTTGAAAATTCAATAAAAATATTTAATAATTTTTTTTTGTGAAACTGCTAAGTGACAAGGTTTTAAACACAGTCCAAGGTTGCCAAACTCATTCTACAAACCGCACTCTCACTGTACAGAACACGTTTTCTATGCCACATTTGATATTTCTATAATTAAGAAGATTGTGCTTTTAATTAACCAAGACTGAATGGCAAATACTTAATTCCCAATCACAATGACACAAGAGAAACCCCATCCTAAAGATGAAAATACTGTAATTTACAATTCCAAAAATGTGAGCATGAAATAAAAATATATATATTAAGAATTAGAAAAGAAAAAAGCAGATCCATCCAATACTTTCCAAAACACAGTGACTTTATTGTAGAAGTTTTCTTTCACAGATAACTGTTGTAATAACTTCAGAGACACACACTTAAAACCATGGGAGCTGATATGAAATGAGGTCCGGTTTCAGGAAGACTGAAACCGGACCTAATTTCATATCAGCTCCCATGGTTTTAAGTGTGTGTCTCTGAAGTTATTACAACAGTTATCTGTGAAAGAAAACTTCTACAATAAAGTCACTGTGTTTTGGAAAGTATTGGATGGATCCGCTTTTTTCTTTTCTACTTCAAGTTAATTGCAAACAGGAAGGAGTTTGCTTTTGGATCACACCCCTAATTGGAAGGCAGCGCTAGAGTGCAGCTGTGACCGGACGAGCTGTGAAAGCAAGGACGCAACAGGAACCGCGTTTGTGGAGGTTACAAGCGGACACTCTACACCAGGTAAGACCTCTTCCTTCTGCTGTGAAAGGAGTCAGATCCGGGAGGACAGACCGAGTGAGGCTACCGCATGAAGAACGGGGTGAGTGAGAGAGTATTAATCCGCATATAGCAATCTTTACCTGTAGTCTGCTCTAAGCTCGCTATAAAGGGAAATAATACACTGCACCAAATGTTCTAACGACTAAGGGACTAAAGACATTGCACAGGGCAAACTTGGTTTTGCCATCTTTCATTAATATATTAAGAATGTCATTGTTAAATGTAATTTCTTGATGTTGCGGTTATGATTTCCATTTGCTCGAATTTCCTGCAGAACTTGTTAGCTGTATGTGATATCACATATCTGTCTATAAAATATGTATACATATGTAAATATATCTAAAAAGGGTCTAAAAAACATAGGTAAATGTCTGTCCCACCCACTACTGAGGGACTATACAATAGTGCTGTATATAAGTTTGATGAATCTAGACCATATATTGACATATTCATCTAAAATGGTGTATGTGGCGATTTCAGAGGGTATTGCACATGCACAAGAGAATAGAATTATCCCAAATCATCTTGAAGCACTTTTAAACATTCTGAAAAGTAGAGTTTTGAGCTTTATCAACAACCTTTGAGTGTTGGGAGAATTGTGATCACCAAAGCAATTGCTGTCCATGCATCATATGGGTGGGTCTCCAGTCCAAACTTTTCCCATTAGAGAATTTTTTTGGTTTGTGCTTTGATCACTCAGAACTTGAAAAACACATCTGATAAATGTAGATTAAAGGGGTTGGAATTTACCATATTGTAATATTGCTACTTTAGAGTGCTTAAAGGGACACTGTACCCAAAAAAAATTATTTTGTGATTCAGATAGAGCATGCAATTTTAAGCAACTTTCTAATTTACTCCTATTATCGATTTTTCTTCGTTCTCTTGCTATCTTTACATGAAAAAGAAGGCATCTAAGCTTTTTTCTTGGTTCAGCACTCTGGACAGCAGTTTTTGATTGGTGGATGAATTTATCCACCAATCAGCAAGGACAACCTAGGTTGTTCACCAAAAATGGGCCGGTATCTAAACTTACATTCTTGCATTTCAAATAAAGATACCAAGAGAATAAAGAACATTTGATAATAGTAAATTAGAAAGTTGCTTAAAATTGCATGCTCTATCTGAATCACAAAAGAAAATATTTGGGTACAGTGTCCCTTTAAGTCACAAGCACACACCTAAGGTACTATTAACCTACCTAAGTTTACTTTTCAACTAAGCATACCAGCAGTAAATTAAATTTGATTATGGAAAAATGTACACTCTATCTGAATCATGATAGCTTACATTTGACTTTTCTGTCCTTTTAACAATGTTTAAGACAAGAGTAAGTTTAACATTTTGAAACATTCTTAAACTTGTAGATCTTTTGTTATTAATATTTTTGAAATGTCCAAATACTTGCTATAGTAAACACACATTCCTATGTTCATATATAGCTTTGTACATGTTCTATAAATAAAAAAATATATATTTTTAGCTACATTTTAAAAAAAAAAAGTATTTGTTTTTATTAATTCTTCAAGATTTACATAACAAAAATTTTGAACAAAAATGAACAACAGGGTACAATGCTCAAAGATCATAAACTTTTTTTTGTTTTGTTTTGTTTTGTTTAAAGTCTCCTCTCTGTATATATCAGATAATTAACTCTCCATAAGCTAATGTGGCAAGGATCCAGTACAAATATAATTTCTTATAGCTTGTGCAATAAAAGAGAAGATTGCCAGGATGATAAACGAGCATAGGTAAGAGGAGGAGATGCGTAGAATGGGGTTATTCATTTGTGTATGTATAAATGTAATAATTGTATTAGATTAGTGCAATAATTATATTGTATGATTCAGAATAAAATAAATAGCTTCCCCCCATCAATTTTGTTTTATAGTATTCTTCCCAGTACCATTTCACTAGACTATAGAATTCTCTTTTGTTTCTTTTCAAGAACCAATATTCCCCTAGAGTCAGTAACTCTTGCGTACAGTTTTTCCATATCGACAAGCTAGGTATTGGTTGGATTTCCATGCTCTTTATCATAGATTTTGCACTATTTAATACTATTTAAAATAAAAGTATTTTACATTTATAATTTGATTTAAAATTAAACAGTTCATTTGTGGGCTGTAGTGTAAAGGATTCTCCAAATTGGTATTGAGCAAACATTTATATTAGTATGTGCCATGGAACCTGAATGCCAACAACACTCCCCTTTGGAATGTGGGTAAATACATTTTTGCATTTTTATTAAACAGGAAACACTTTTATTAATATGTATGCAGCACATTTCCACAATCTCAAACATTTTAAATAACAAACCAACAGCTAATTTATTGCAAAAAAAAAAAGAAATTGACAAATTGATTTTTTAGAAGTTACAGGTGTTGAATTAGAAAAGTCCAAAAATCATGTGAAAAGTCGCTTGAAATGTATTTGTTTCCTTTTGTGTTTCTGTTGGACTTGAATGTGGTTATTGAACTGTTTTGTTTGAATACAGAGTACTAGTGGAGTTTAAAGGGATAGGTCAAAAGTAAACTTGCATGACTCTGATAGAACAGGAAAAATTAAGACACTTTTCATTTACTTCTATTTTCAAATGGACTTTGTACTCTTTGTATACTTTGTTGATAATATGAACATATTCTACACTACTAAGAGATAGAGGGTGATTGGTGGCAACACACATTTGTCTCCCAATAGTGCATTGCTGCTCTAGATCTGACTTAACTATGGGGTCAAGTCTAATATTTACTATATCTGCTCCTGATAACAAGGTTTCAGTTTTGGTCATTATCCATGTTTTTCCATGACCACTACCCAAAATAGATTCAGCCTCTAAAATCACACACCCTGAATGAGTTTCCATTAGAAAAGTTCCCAAAAATGTGATTTGGTTGTTAAAGGGACAGTGTGCTATAAAAATTTCCCTTAATGTGTTGCCAATTACTTTTTTACCAGTTGCAGAGTAAAAATGTATGAGATTTGCTTTTTAAAGGTTTATTTGTGTATATGAATTAATTGATTTTGTGTTTTGAAGCCACAACCTAATACAATTGGTAGAGTTTGTAGGTATAATCAGATAACATTACTTTATCACATTGAGTACACACACTTGCTTCTTTATCCTAGATCTGTCCATAAACCAATCATTAATACTTGGAAAGAACAATGAAAAATTTACATTTTATTACCTTATCTCTTCTATACCCTACTAGGAGTGTAATTTCTTCTACTGGCTGTGTTTACACAGCTTGACCTTAATGCCAAAAACTTTCAGAATAGGTTGGGATACCACAGGCTAAATCAGCTATTTCAAATGCCAATATAAGGGTAATGGAAATACTTGTAAACCATTTAATACACTCCAGCAGGTAAAGTTCATCATTGGGAACAAATTAAAGGGGAGACATATTTTGATTAAACTTTCCCTTTAAAGGGACAGTATACTCAAAAATAGTTTTCCCCTTAATGTGTTTACAATTGCTTTTTTTACCAACTGCAGAGTAAAAAATGTATGAAAATTAGCTTTTTAAGGCTTATTTGTGTATATTAAAGCTCTGCTTTTGTGTTTTGAAGCCACAACCTAATAAAATAGGTTGAGCTTGTAGGTATAATCCGATCTCATTACTGTATCACATTGTGCACATATACCTGCTTCTTTATCTTATATCTGTCCTTAAAACAATCACCAATACTTTGAGAGAACAATGGAAAATCAACATTTTATTACCTTATCTCTGCTTTATCACACTGGGAGTGTAATTTCTTCTGCTGGCTGTGTTTACAAAGCTTATCTATAGCTGGTACGCGCGGCCACAAACTTTCAGAATAGGTGGGGATACCACATGTTAAATCAACAATTTCAAATGCCAATATAAGGGTAAAGGAGCTACTTGTAAACAATTTAATACACTCCAGCAGGTAAAGTGGATCATTGGGAACAAATTAAAGGGGAGAAAATTTTTGAGTAAACTGTCCCTTTAAGTACCTGTTATCAGGATCGAAACTGGGAATCCAACTGAAACTGAGAAATACAATGACCATGTCTCAAGGTTGCATTATAGTTGCTCATAATTAATCCCTTTCCATCTACATGTGTAAGATTAACCTATTGTAATCTGAATCCATCCTGATCACTGGTAAATGATATGAATGTCATATATATATGTAAGCAGGATGAGTAAACTGGGTTTGTTTGCGCAATAAATATACTGAACCTTTTTAATATTTTAAAAGTATATAATTTTATTATTTTCCGTTATTGATTTTGAAAGCTCCATTTCTCAATTTAATGAGATATACATCTGAAATCATGAAGGACACTACAGGTTTCTACTAGAAGGGAGTGATTGCATCTTCTAAAATGGGATTTTAATAGTTCTTACAATGTAAATATTGAAATGAAGCTATCAATAGAGCATCAATTAATCTAGACCTTCTATACAAATACACCAATAAAATGGCAGCTGTGGCCATTTCAGAGTGTCTTCCATATGTGCAACATAATAGAATTATTACTAATTGTCACAGAACACTTGAAAAGATGTTCAAAATGCAAGTTTGGGACTTTATCAAGTGCCTTTAGGTGTCAAATTCTATAAGTGTAAATTGGTCTTTGCAGGGCTTATACACAAGGCTATATGCAAGAGTAATGCAAAAAATGCTTAAACAGAATAACGCTATCGATAACGCAATAAGCATTTTCTTTTTGCACTTTATGTCCCTTTAAGCAATACAAAAACCACACCATAATTAGGTTTTTAAATGGTTTTCCTCAAGTGACATTAACATTTTTCCCCATAAATAAATTATTTAATGAAAATGAAACAACAATGCAATATACATTTTTTTTTTTCATTTTGTGTTCTTCTTCGTCATCTTCTTTGTATTATTTTTTTACTGTAAATATGTACTTGACTCATACTCTCATGACTAGGGATGGGCGAATGTTTATAAAAATTCAAAATTTTAAATTAATTTTGATAATATTTTGTTCATTTATATAACATTTTTATATTCTATTTTCAAATTTTCATTTTTGAATTTTTAAATAATATTCGAAAATATTCATTTGAATAATAGAATGTTTAGCTATGTATTTTATCCCATTCAATTTCAAAATGTAATATTCTAATTATATTTCAATTTCGAAATAGTGTTTCTAGTCTACAACTGTGTTTTATAAATCTAATATTCGAATTCATATCGGAAATAGCCAAATTCGAACTCGAAATAGTATTTCTAGTCTACAACTGCTTTTTATAAATGTAATATTCGAATATTAATTCAAAATAGTATTTCTAGTCTACAACTGTGTTTTATAAATTTAAAATTCGAAATAGTATTTCCAGTCTACAACTGTGTTTTGTAAAATGTAAAATTTGAATTTGAAATAGTATTTCTAGCATACGACTGTTTTATAAACGTATTATGAACATACAAATTCGAAAACTGAAAATAACATTTGAGTACAGATTTTTTAAGAATGTTTGTTCTTATCAACATTCAATTAGGTAAATCGAATTTCTACAATAACATTTGTGCTAACATTTGAATTTGAATATAAACACATTCGCCTACTCATGAGAGACTGGAGCTAACGTTGTGCACTTAAGTATACTGTAAATTGCATGACAAGACTTCATATACTACTCAGTGATGCTTAGAGAAGTATGCATACCTATTTACAGTTAGTATTACCTATTCTTAGTCAATGGATATAATACATTTAACTGTTTCATTTAATGTGCAGCATTTTGCAGCATCCTTAAAGGGACATTAAACACTTTGAGAAGGTAATATAAAATGATAAATTGTATATATAAAACAACTCTGCAATATACTTTCATTATTTATTTTTTCCTATTTGCCTGTAATTCCATTCTGAAATTGCGAGCTTTTCAGTTCCTGTTAGAAATGGAAGTGCAGAACACTGTTAAATCCAGCACAACCATTGGCTGCACACTCTAATGACCTATTTATAACTGTCCCTAATTGGCCACAGCAGAGAAGGTAACACAAGTTACAGCATGGCAGCTCCCAGTGTTTTATAGACACTAAAATTTTACACTTAATTTGTCACTTTTTAAACAACTAATGAAACTTTAAAAATACATCTACATGTTACTCATGGACTTATCTTTTCTTTGAATGCATCATTTTATCTAGCATTTATTTAGTGTTTAATGTCCCTTTAACCACCCTCATGACCCCTTGATTTAAAGCCCATAAGCCCCTCTTTAAAATATCGCCCATATATAGGTTTTTATAAGCAGGTGATCACCTGGCATATTTAAATGTTCATTTATTTGAATAGAGGCTTTTATTTGGTTGAGTCTCACAGTTGGGCAATGTGACTACCACTGTTGATTGAGTGAGAGGCCTTGTCTGCTCTGGAACCACAGTGTTCTGTGGCCCAGAATTTAACTATGTATTTTACCCCTCTGCGGCATTAAACACCTAGCATTGCAGTGTCACTTAGGAGGTATTAGAGCATGTAAATGCCCCACTAAAATGGCCTGTTAAAGAAGTATTATGCATAATGTACTGTATTACATTTTTTTTTCAAGAGTATTTTAAAAGAACATCTATGCTTTGTTCTTTTACTAAAAAACTATATAAAAAAAGTTATTTGTAGCATCCCTGTAAAATTAATGTTAATATTTTGGATGATTTTCAAGAAGAAGATAAAAAAAAAAGACACAAACAAATGACAAACATTGTATTGTTCCAATGAGCTTTAATACCACTGCTTTCCTAATTATTCCTTCTAGAAACCATGGTGGAAACAATGCTTCATATTGTAATAAAACTCAAACCAGAAACAGCACACATTTTAATAAGTAGGAAACATTGGCTCTGACAACCGTATATAAAATGTGCCATGTGATTCCTGTATAGAAAATTAAACATTAACATGAAATACCAAACAAGCGAC
This sequence comes from Bombina bombina, assembly GCF_027579735.1. Classification (NCBI taxonomy): domain Eukaryota; kingdom Metazoa; phylum Chordata; class Amphibia; order Anura; family Bombinatoridae; genus Bombina; species Bombina bombina. The sequence goes on along the minus strand of NC_069503.1, from coordinate 233,505,813 downwards.
ATAAGGTTCTTGCCTTGCCTCAAGCATTGAAAATCAGATAAACCCAAACAAAATTACGTCTATTTTTTATGGATTCTTTGTCTTCAGTTTTAATGATAGGCAAAAATTCCTAAATGTCTATTATCTTCACTTAACCAAGTTTTTTAAAAATAATAATAATAATTCTTTGCCTTGTCTTGGATGTAAAAGAAAAAAAAAATGCTTTAAGGCACAAAATAAGCATCATTTTGGAAATGTTATGAATGAACAAGGGAGAAAAGATTGGATGGAGTACAAAATTACTTGAAATGCTGACTCCTGATACTTTGAGTGCGCCCACAAAACCGAGTTATATGTCCTTTTCCATAGACAGTTTTCCTGCATATCATATAATTGTGGTATTGAATTTAGTGTGCTAAAATATCAGACTATATAAGGCTTTTTTTCTTAACAAATCCTGACATAAAACAAGTGTTTCTTCCTTCTTTTAAAATTAGTATTAATATCACAAAACATCTTTTTCCCAATGTTAAAACAACTTACAGGAACATTAAAATTAAAAAATCAAAAAGAACTATTTAAACAAGTTAAATATTTTAATAAAACATGGTAAGCTAAGTTATATTTTTTACTTTTAAAATAATATAAAATGCATATTTGTGCAAAATACTGGTGGCATAGAAGCTTATTGGCTGATAGGCAAAACTTCTAGGGTCAGATTAAAAGTGGAGTGCTAAATATCGCTTTATATCGATATTTCGCTTCACTGTGTAATGCCAGCGCACGCTAATGTGCGATGGTGTTAAAAGTTCTCAGCAATGCGAATGTAACCTCACGAGAGAGCGCTTTCATAGGCTCCTATGGGAGTCTCATTCTGATGTCGTCAGAGACGGCATCAGAACTTCAGCACAGCGAAGGGGGTAAGTAGGGCAGCAATGGCAACAATTGTAACTATATATGTATATGATTATATACATATATATTTACTTGTTTATATGAGTATATTAACACATAAACATATATGTATATAAGCATATACATATATATTTACAGGAAACACACAGTTCCCATAGACCGCGATGTAAAGGCCCTTTTCAGTACAGTTGTTTTTCTTACACCCCCCTCCCACCAACTTTAGTCCCAAAATACTGCCTAGCACAGTAATTTAAGTAAAAAACAAAGATGCTGCTATCTTTATTTTTTAATAGAATACGCTAGACTGTATATTGAGGCCATTTGGGGCACATTTATAAAATTAACCAGAGATCTGATAGTGAGCTCACGGTAGCAATAACCAGTCACTTGTAATGGCTGATTAATTATTGTGCACCTGAAAATAGGCATTTGTATTGTTTAAAAAGATAGATAATCCCTTTATTAACCATTCCCCAGTTTTGCATAATCAACACGGTTATATTAATACAATTTTTACATCTGTGATTACCTTGTATCTAAGCCTCTGCAGACTACCCTCTTAGTTCAGTTATTTTGATAGACTTGCTTTTTTCCTCATTTGTGCAGGGTCCATTTCTTCAAGTAACAGCCCCACAAGGGGGCTGGGGTCCCTTCAGGAAGGCATACATAGTTTGATGACGTACATTCTCTAGAGGAACTTGACTTGGCTTTCTCTAGCCTTTACTGAACACGAACAGGAAGTCGTTTTCTTGCCCATTCTCAGCAGAGGACATAATGCAAATTAGGTTCTTAGCATGTCGGCTGTCTTATGTCACCATAGGAAGTGGCTGCCATGAGAATTTCTAATTGCTCATTTTGCAAGAAAATAAATAAGTTGGCTTTTTTTTTTTCTTCTTATTTTTAGTTTGATTTAACATATTTTTTTTTTACTAAATTAGCTCTCACTGTTTCATATCAATTGAAGTCAAATCCAAGTTTTTACTGATGGGAATCACTATTCTCTATTGATAGGAATGAGTGTAGAAAATGACAATCCACCTTAAAGTATAATTATCAAAACGTGTAAATCTGTAACAGATAATAAAAATAATATAAAAATGATATAAAATGACCATATTAAAGTCACTCAGAGATTGAAAATATTGAGAGCCTAGTTCTAGAATAATGTCTGTTTACATGACTCGTTCTAGCTACGGTATCCTTGAAAAAGCCAATCTGCAAGGCAGAACACATGTCAGATGTGCCAACATGTTTACGGAGTCACAGGTGAAGGGGTAAAAGAACTGTGTAAAGAATGTTTCAGCCAATAGAGGGATTATATCACTGCCATGGCTAGAACAAATAACATACACATGGACATTATTCCGGAACTGAGCTTGTAATGTTTATAATACCTAAATGACTTTAACATGGTCATTATATATACTGTGTATATATATATATATATATATAAAAAATATACAGAGAGATCAGCACTCACCAGCATCATCAGCCACTCTGTGCACGGTCTTAGCAAATCCAAACTTGAAAGTAGTTGAAGAATGAGATCCGGTGTAAATCCCACAAAATCCGCAACAGTATAAGCCAGCACAAGAGATCCAAAATAACACCTTTAATAGTACAAAGACATAACGTTTCGGCCACACAAGGAGGCCTTGGTCACATGTATAAATCACACACGACAAGCATAAAACATATAACCCAAAGAGTGTCTTAAATATCCCCACCCCCTAACCTGATTTGCACAGCTGAACATAATTTACATACGTTTTCGCTACCAACATATGGGCGTCGTCATAGCGACCAAGCTATCACAAATGTCTGTATGGCAAATAAGCCAAACACAAATGTGCGTGATGACATATTCAATGTGGCGTCGGATGTCATGGCAAGGAAAAGGATAAACAGTAGAGTACAGCTTAGCTACGGATGAAACCGCCCACATGTGTCATGCCTGTTTGTGGGCGGTTTCATCCATAACTAAGCTGTAGTCTACTGTTTATCCTTTTCATTGCCATGACAACCGACGCCACATTGAATATGTCATCACGCACGTTTGTGTGTGTGGCCTATTTGCCATCCGGACATTTGTGATAGTTTGGTCGCTATGACAATGTCCATATGTTGATAACGAAAACGTATGTAAATTATGTTCAGCTGTTACTGTTGCTAATTGAAGTGGTGCATGTAGTGAATCAGGTTAGGGGGTAGAGATATTTAAGACACTCTTTGGGTTATATGTTTTATGCTTGCCGTGTGTGATTTATACATGTGACCAAGGCCTCCTTGTGTGGCTGAAATGTTATGTCTTTGTACTATTAAAGGTGTTATTTTGGATCTCTTGTGCTGGCTTATACTGTTGCGGATTTTGTGGGATTTATACCGGATCTTATTCCTCAACTACTTTTAAGTTTTTTTTTATATATATATATATATATATATATATATATATATATATATATATATATATATATATATATGTGTGTTTAGACAGTTTTGAATAGCTCTTATGGGTTATATCCATTTTGTTAAATATAGATAAATATTCAATAACAGATTATAGAAGAGTGACGTGCAGTGATAGGAGGCAGAGAAAATAAGTTTTTATTTCAGATTAATAATTAAATATATATATATATATATATATATATATATTCCTTTTTTGGCCACGTAACCCCACCCCCACCCCCGCTGGCGCCATCCGATGCTGTGATTCCAAATTTCCAACAGAACACTGACATCCATGTTGCGCAATAAGGAGGCAGTGAGCTGTACCGCTGCCCTCCATGATTGCGCAACCTGGATACTTAAATATGTTCCTAGCTCACTTTGAGCTAAGCGCCACCCAGTGGTGGTTCACCGGGCCCCATACACGCTCCAATAGAGGCGGTTCTCAAAACCGCCTCTATAATGGACCTATTTTTTTTATCCAATCAGCAGCATCAGTGCTGCAGGGGAGGCGTGCCTGCCTGCTGGTCTTGGGCTGACTCGGCGAGTGACATCACACTCGGGGGAAGAGCAGACTGTAAGGAGGCAGCTTCTGCTGCATGTGCGCTGTAAAGAGAGACAAGCTAGGAGCCAGCCAGCCACATGGACTCACTCTGTCACACTGCCCCTGGCTGTCACTGTCACACTTCTGTGTGTGATCCAGAGTGAGCCGCAAGGAGCCGGAGGAGTATACTATCCAGTATCCAGACCAGCAAAGTATAGTTTCTTTTTCTGTAAGTTGTATCCTACCATTAGCAACCATATATTAATCATAGCAAGGTCTGACTTTATAAACATATGTGAATTTTTCTATTTGCTCCCAGCATTACCTGACCCATTATATGTATATGTATATAATAGTACTAACAAAGACTGATCCCTTAGCTCATTGCCACTAGCAGCACATTACAGATTTAAGCAGCAAATGATTAAATGAACACGCCAATAAGAGTACTATGATTGATTCTGCACTAACAGGTCTATATTGTGCAGACTTCCCATACCTCTATATTGTGCAGACTTCCCATACCTTTATATTGTGCAGACTTCCCATACCTTTATATTGTGCAGACTTCCCATACCTTTATATTGTGCAGACTTCTCATACCTTTATATTGTGCAGACTTCCCATACTTCTATATTGTGCAGACTTCCCATACTCCTATATTGTGCAGAATTCCCATACTCTATATTGTGCAGACTTCCCATACCTCTATATTGTGCAGACTTCCCATACGTCTATATTGTGCAGTCTTCCCATACGTCTATATTGTGCAGTCTTCCCATACCTCTATATTGTGCAGACTTTCCATACCTATATATTGTGCAGTCTTCCCATACCTCTATATTGTGCAGACTTTCCATACCTCTATATTGTGCAGTCTTCCCATACCTCTATATTGTGCAGACTTTCCATACCTCTATATTGTGCAAACTTCCCATACCTCTATATTGTGCAGACTTCCTAAATCTCTATATTGTGCAGACTTCCCATACCTCTATATTGTGCAGACTTCCCATACCTCTATACTGTGCAGACTTCCCATACTCTATATTGTGCAGACTTCCCATACTCTATATTGTGCAGACTTCCCATACTCTATATTGTGCAGACTTCCCATACCTTTATATTGTGCAGACTTCCCATACTCTATATTGTGCAGAGTTCCCATATTCTAGAATGTGATAACATTTTCAACTATTTCATAATCAGAGCACGGAGGAATTCTGAATTAGGGTTGGGGGGGGGGGCTGTGAGGTACAATAGTGAGGTGGTACATTGAGGTACTACACAGAGGTGGTACAGTGAGGTACTACACAGAGGTGGTACAGTGAGGTACTACACAGAGGTGGTACAGTGAGGTACTACACAGAGGTGGTACAGTGAGGTACTACACAGAGGTGGTACAGTGAGGTACTACACAGAGGTGGTACAGTGAGGTTGGCATGCAGTGAGGTAGCATAGTGAGGGGCGCGGGGTAGTATAGAGAGGGTCTCTCTCTCTCTCTCTCTCTCTGTGTCTCTGTCTCTCTTTTCTCTCTCTCTCTCTCTCTCTCTCTCTCTCTCTTTCCTCTCTCTCTGTCTCTGTCTGTCTCTCTGTCTCTGTCTCTCTCTCCCTCTCCCCCGTCTCTCTCTCCCCCGAGTGCTTTTCTGTGTTTCTGTCTACCTTTTATTTATTTAATTAATAAATTGGTGGTGCCATCTGAGGGTGTGGCTTTATTTAAAGGGGTGAGGTCAAGCACCCCATCATCTTTAAATTTCACCAGCCACCATTGGAACAAGACATTTTTACATTTAATGAATAATGAAGGAATCTATAAGCATAATTTGCAGCATTAAAGTAAAAAGTATGTTTTAAACATATTTTAAAGGGCCTGGATTTCTAGATCTCATAATCAGAGCAACCAATTTGTTATCTTGCAAGAGTTTGTTACGATCCTTTAGACTAAAATGAGATGTTTACTAAATTGACCAGTTTTCCAATACACCATTTAAAGGGACATGAAAACCATATGTTTTTTTTTCATGATTTAGAAAGAGCATGCAATTTTAAATAACTTTCCAATTTACATCTAATAGCTAACTTTCTTCATTCTTTTGATATCCTTTGTTGAAAATCAACAAATTGGTGGCTGCACATAGATACCTCATGTGATTGGCTCACCCATGTGCATTGCTATTTCTTCAACAAAGGATATCTAAAGAATGCAGCCATATCCTAGCCAGTGCCTCACCAGCCTCTGACGTCACTGCACATCACTGAACAAGACGTGAACTTGGAATCACACAAATTGCCATCTATATAGAGCATAGTGGTGCTCTTTTTCATGTGAGGAATAACTTGGCTTTTGATTTAATACTGTAGTTCCTTAGAATATACTGCACTATAATTGTTCTCCTGAATTTATTCTGTTTGGAGATATTGGAATTTTTCCCAAAAATTGGAGCATGAATAAGACTTCAAGATTAATGGACGTAGCCTTTTAAGAATTTTACATAGATTTTTAGCATATTGCTATTTTTAATCAAACATTATTCAAATTAAAAAATAAAGTTCCAGCTTACAAGTGGCGCGCTAATGATAGGGCGGGTAGTGATAAGCAATATCACTGGACAGCGCAACTTTACCAGAGAACAGTTAGCATGACCGACATTACTCTACCACAACCTATACTTTTAATGGAGATTGTGACCATGCTAAATAGTGCTGCTATTGCAAGTTGAAAGTTATAGTTTTCTATGAGCTTTCTACGAAGGTGAGCACACAACTCACCTGGAAATCCTGGTTCAACCCTTTTTCTTAGATCTTTCTGTGAAATCTGATCAATGATATTTCTCTCCATGTTGACAAATTTTAGATCATTTGGCCCTAACTCTTCAAAGGTTGAATAAAATACGATGAAATTTAGAAGTATGATCCAGACAATTGTTGGATCAATACTTTTTTAGGTGTTAACCTGTGGATTTTTAAGCACCGATAAAGCCAAAATTGTTGTACAATATTTCTTTATTCCAGTGTTGTTTAGATTTTTTTTTAAATAGCACATCATCATGAATATATATATGCATCCACAAGTATAAAGCACTCACCGGGTCTTGAATGAATATAACTTATTTAATTACGTAATTAAATAAGTTATATTCATTCAAGACCCGGTGAGTGCTTTTTCACTTCTGGATGCATGGATTTATTCTTTAAATGCACTGCGGGCAGGACAACAAGAAAATGTTTCTGAGAGTGCTATACCACCACAGAGGACTATCTATCTATCTATCTATCTATCTATCTATCTATCTATCTATCTATCCCAAGAATGTATATAGAGGAGACAGAAGCAAGGAAAATACTTTGTTTTAAAATGACAGGGAATTCAGCACTCTTTTTAAAAAGGATACACAGCTCTATAGTAAACAAAATAACAGTTTTATTGATACAGAAGATTCGCTACTTAGACACATTTCATCCCCTGTGAGATAGACAGGGCAATAGTAAACTGAAGCGCAGGCCAACATAGCCTAAACCATGATAAAGTGTCTCTTTTAAAAAGATAATAAAATATCATAAATAACAGTTAAGAAACCTGACCAGTCAGGTATGCAAGGTACCTTTAAGTATATTTCCACAATATATGATGCTTATAGAGGTGTATTTAGGAATAATATTTTATTAAAAAGATAATATTTTATTATCTTTTTAAAAGACACTTTATCATGGTTTAGGCTATGTTGGCCTGCGCTTCAGTTTACTATTGCCCTGTCTATCTCACAGGGGATGAAATGTGTCTAAGTAGCGAATCTTCTGTATCAATAAAACTGTTATTTTGTTTACTATAGAGCTGTGTATCCTTTTTAAAAAGAGTGCTGAATTCCCTGTCTTTTTAAAGCAAAGTATTTTCCTTTGTTAATAAATCAAAATGACCTAAAAAAATCTGAATATGGGAGTGAGAGTGTGAGAAATATCTGCTCCTGTGTATTTACTTCTAAATATTGAGATGCTTGGATTGAGACACATAGCCCTACTTATTAAGTCGTCAACTGTGCTGCATTTGACGGCACCAATATGTTCGCCTGTCATCGCCTAACATCACGGCCGCGGACCTGAATACGCTCTCCATATATATATAAAAAGCTGTCAAAAAGCTGCGCACCAAGTACGGGGCAATGAGCAGCGGACTGTTGTTAACTAACAGTCATAGATCTTGCTGCTATTCGGCTTTTTCACAGCTTTATTTGTATACTGTCACTAAACACCACCACTATACTAAAATGTTTAATCCCTATCCCGCGGCTCCCCGACCCCGCCGCAACTAAATAAAGTTATTAACCCCTATCCCGCTGCTCTTAGAGCCCACCGCCTCTCTAATAAAGTTATCAACCCCTATTCTGCCGCTCCTGGAGCCCACCGCCACCTACATTGTTATTAACCCCTAATCTTCCGCCCCCTACACCGCTGCTACCTACATTATGTTATTAACCCCTAATCTGCTGCCCCCTACACCGCTGCCACCTACATTATGTTAACCCCTATCCCGCCGCTCCCGGAGCCCACCGCAACTAAATAAAGTTATTAACCCCTAAACCGCCAGCCCCCCACAGATGGCGTCCCTTAGATTCCAATTGGCTGATAGAAGGTTGAAAAAATCCTATTGGCTGTTGCAATCAGCCAATAGGATTGAGCTTGCATTCTATTGGCTATCCCAATCAGCCAATAGAATGCGAGCTTAATCCTATTGGCTGATTGGATCAGCCAATAGGATGAAAGCTCAATCCTATCAGCCAATAGGATTGAGCTTTCATTCTATCAACCAATCGAAATCTAAGGGACACCATCTTGGATGACGTAATTTAAAGGAACCTTCATTCGGGAAGAAGACATCGTAAGAAGAGGATGCTCCGCGTCGGATGTCTGGAAGATGGAGCCGCTCCATGCCGGATGGATGAAGATAGAAGATGCCGTCTGGGTGAAGACTTCTGCGGACTTGGATGAAGACTTCGGCCGCTTGGATGAAGACTTCTGCCGGCTTCTTGGAGGATGGATGTCGCATCTTCAAAACTGTTAGTATTAGTGTTTTTTTTTAACGGTTTATTGGGTGGGTTTTAGTTTTAGATTAGGGTTTGGATGCAATAGATCTAAATGCCCTTTTAAGGGCAATGCCCATCCAAATGCCCTTTTCAGGGTAATGGGGAGCTTAGGTTTTTTAGTTAGGTTTTTATTTGGGGGTTTGGTTGTGTGGGTGGTGGGTTTTACTGTTGAGGGGGTATTTGTATTTTTTATTTACAGGTAAAAGAGCTGATTTCTTTGGGGCAATGCCCCGCAAAAGGCCCTTTTAAGGGCTATTTGTAGTTTATTGTAGGTTAGGGTTTTTTTTTATTTTGGGGGGGCTTTTTTATTTTCATAGTGCTCTTAGATTAGGTGTAATTAGTTTAAATCTTTGATAATTTCTTTTTTATTTTGTGTAACTTAGTGTTTATTTTTTGTAACTTAGTTGTTAGTTTTTTGTAACTTTGTAATTTTTGATTGTAGAATTAAAATTTGAGTAGGGTTAGGTTTTTAAATATGTAATATAGTTAATTTAATTTGTAGCTTATTGTAATTTTAGTATAACAGTTAGTGTAGATTAATTATTAGTTTAATATATTTTAATGTAATTTTAGTATAATAGTTAGGGTAGGTTAATTATTAATTTAATATAGTTTAATATAGTTTAATTTAAATCTAAAGATAAGTTTAAATTTATTATAAGATAGGGATGAGTTAAAATTTAATATAAAGTTAGCCGGTTGTTAGGTTTAGGGGTTAATAGTTTAATTTAGTTTATGGGGATGTGGGGGACTGGTGGTTTACGGTTTAATACATTTATTTATTTGCGGTGGGCTCTGGGAGTGGCGGGATAGGGGTTAATAACTTTATGTAGGTGGCAGCGGTGTAGGAGCGGCAGATTAGGGGTTAATAAGTATAATGTAGGTGGCGGCGGTGTCGGGAACAGCAGATTAGGGGTGTTTAGACTTGGGTTGCATGTTAGGGTGTTAGGTGTAAACATAACTTTTATTTTCCCATAGGAATCAATGGGATATCGGGCAGCAGTGAACATGAGCTTTCGCTGCTTTCAGACTCCCATTGATTCCTATGGCATCCGTGGCCTCCAGGGCGGCGGATTTAAAACCAGGTACGCTGGGCCGGAATAGTGGCGAGTGTACCTGGTAGGTATTTGTTAACTATCAAAAGGTGTCAGTGCCGAATTTGCATTCAAAACATCTGTAGTGACGTAAGCATCGATCTGTGTCGGACTGAGACCGGCGGATCGTATGTTACGTCACAAATTTCAACTTTTGTCGGTCTTTAGGCTTTGATAACTAAGGGGAAACAAGCTCTCCACAATTACACTGAGGAATTCCAGCGTATTTGCAGTTGACGGCTTGATAAATAGGCCTCTAAGTGCCTATTATCTGTTCTCTTGTTTTTTTAAACATTCGGCTAGATTACGAGTTTAGCGTTATTAGCGGCTTGGTACTAACTGGCAAGTTATTTCCACCGCTCACCTCCCTATAGCGCTGCTATTACAGGTTTGCTAAAACCCCACGTTAGCAGGCAATATAACAGCGTTGAGCTCCATTGAGCTGCATCCCGCACCTAAATACCAGCGCTGCTTTGAGCTGGTTTTACGTGCTCGTGCATGATTTCCCCATAGACATCAATGGGGAGAGCCGGCTAAAAAAAAGCCTAACACCTGCAATAAAGGAGTGTAAAGCCCCATTGATTCCTATGGGAAAAGAAAATTTATGTTTACACCTAACACCCTAACATAAACCCCGAGTCTAAACACCCCTAATCTGCCGCCCCCAACATCGCCGCCACCTACAGTACACTTATTAACTCCTAATCTGCCGCCCCTAACATCGCTGCCACCTACCTTGGTCAGAGAGCAGCTCCTGTGTGCTAGGGTGAATTTACTGTGATGTGTGCTTGGATTTATACTTTTAACTGGATGAAATAAAGTCTTGAAATTTTAATATAACTCCACTGTGCAGCCTATTCATCCTTCTGAATCTTTTTGGAAACGTACATTTATTAACCCCTAATCTGCTGCCCCCAATGTCGCCGACACCTACCTACACTTATTAACCCCTAATCTGCCGTCCCCAATGTTGCCGCCACCTACCTACACTTACTAACCCCTAATCTGCCTCCCCCAATGTCGTCGCTACCTACATTACACTTATTAACCACTAATCTTCCACCCTCAACGTCGCCACCACTATACTAAAGTTATTAACCCCTAAACCTAACCCTAAGTCTAACCCTAACACCCACTAACTTGAACATAATTAAAATAACATTTACAATTAATACCTAAAAAATTCCTATTTAACCCCTTAAGGACCAGCGAAGTACCCTGTATGTCGCTGGCCTTTTTTTGGGACTTGATTGTTTTATAGCGCGGTCTTGCCACCAGCGTTGAGACTGCTCTATTCCGCAAAGCCTGCTGGAGGGAGGGCATTAATAGTGTGTTCTTGCTAGACTTGTGCTATTATGTCCTGAAAAAACCCTTAACGACCAGTGACATACAGGGTACATTGTGGTCATTAAGGGGTTAAAACTAAATTCCTATAAAATAAACCCTAAGCTAGCTACAATATAACGAATAGCTACATTGTAGCTATCTCAGGTTTTATTTTTATTTCACAGGCAAGTTTGTATTTATTTTACCTAGCTAAAATAAATACAAATTTACCTATAAAATAAAACCTAACCTTTCTTACACGAACACCTAACCTTACATTATAATTAAATAAATTACATTAATGAAATACAATTAACTAAATTACAAAAAAAACCCCACTAAATTACACAAAATAAAAAAGAAATGGTCAAATATTTAAACTAATTACACCTAATCTAATAGCCCTATCAAAATAAAAAAGCCCCCCAAAATAAAAAAAAAACCCTAGCCTAAACTAAACTGCCAATAGCCCTTAAAAGGGTCTTTTACGGGGCATTGCCCCAAATAAATCAGCTCTTTTACCTGTAAAAAAAAATACAAGCAACCCCCCAACAGTAAAACCCACCACCCACACAACCAAACCCCCCAAATAAAATCCTATCTAAAAAACTAAGCTCCCCATTGCCCTGAAAAGGGCATTTGGATGGACATTGCCCTTAAAAGGGCATTTAGCTATTTTTTCATCCCAAACCTTAAGCTAAAAATAAAATCCCCCAATAAACCCTTAAAAAAACCTAACACTAACCCCCAAAGATCCACTTACATTTTTTGAAGACCAGACATCCATCCTAAACGAAGCCTGGAGAAGTCTTCATCTGGTCTTCAAAAACTGTAAGTGGATCTTCGGGGGCATCGCCTATGCTAAAGTTATTAACCCCTAATCCACCAACCACCGATATCGCCGATGCTAAATAAAGTTATTAACCCCTAATCCGCCGCCCCTGACATCGCTGACAGTAAATAAAATTATTAACCCTTAATCCGCCACTCCCGACATCGCCAACGCTAAATAAAGTTATTAACCCCTAAACCGCCGACCCCGACATCTCCAACACTATTTAAATATATTAACCCCATAACTGCCGGCCCCCCAACATCGCAAAACACCAAATTAAACTATTAACCCCTAAACCTAACACCCCCTTAACATTAAATTTAAATTACAATATAACTATCTTTAAATAAATATAAACTTACCTTTGAAATAAAAATAAACTATGATTAAACTATAAATTAAACTAACATTACTATTTTTACTAAATAAAATAAACGAAAATAAAAAAACTAACACTACGAAAAAAATAAAAAAACCTAAGATTACAAAAAATCCCACTAAAATTACAGAAAAAACAAACAAAACTAAGATCACCAAAAATAATAATCAAAATTATCAAAAATAATAAATATTACACCTAATCTAATAGCCCTATAAAAATAAAAAGCCCCCCAAAATAAAAACACTGCCTAACCTACAATAAACTACCAATAGCCCTTAAAAGGGCCTTTTGTAGGGAATTACCCTAGGTTAAACATTTCGTTAACCTATAAAAAAAATAGTCCCCCTACAGTAAAAACCACCACCCAACCAACCCCCCAAAATAAAAAAACCTAAGTCTAAATAAAAATCTAAGCTACCCATCACCCCTAAAGGGGCATTTGTATGGTCATTCCCCCTAAAAGGGCATTCAGCTCTTTTCCATGCCCAAAAGAACCCTAATCTAAAATAAAAACACCCCAAAAAAATAAAAATAAACCTAACCCCAGAAAATCTACTCATGGTTCCTGAAGTTCGGTCATCCATCCTCATTCAGGCGGCGATACCTTCATCCATCTCAGGGACATCTTTATCTCAGGGGCGCAGAACGGAGTTATTCTGGACGACGATAACATCCTGCGCAGATCGACCTCATACGATCACCACCGTACACTGAAGTTGAATGCAAGGTACCCGTTTCAAAATGGCGTACCTTGCATTCTTATTGGCTAATTCTTCAAATTCAAACCAGCCAATAGGATGAGAGCTTCTGAAATCCTATATAGCCTACGTCACAGGCTAAAATGCTTGCAGTATAGCTATACCGCCGCAACTCGTAATATGCGTTACTGGCCATTCCATGCGCAATGGCCAATTTTTCAGCAGTATAGCTTTACCGCAAAACTCGTAATCTAGCCAAAAGTATCTTATTAACCAAACAATCCCCTAGATTTAGAGTTCTGCGTTAGCCGTCAAAAGCAGCGTTAAGGGGTCCTAACGCTGCTTTTGGCCGCCCGCTGGTATTTAGAGTCAGGCAGGAAAGGGTCTAAGGCTCAGTTCCTCACCGCGACTCCAGGCTACCGCAGATCCCCTTACGCCAATTGCGTATCCTATCTTTTCAATGGGATCTGCCTAACGCCGGTATTTGGAGTCTTGGGAGAAGTGAGCGGTAGACCCTCTACCGACAAGACTCCTACCTCCAAAAAAAGTCAGTAGTTAAGAGCTTTATGGGCTAACGCGTGAATATAAAGCTCTTAACTACTGTGCTACAAAGTACACTAACACCCATAAACTACCTATGTACCCCTAAACCGAGGCCCCCCCCACATCGCCGCCACTATAATAAAAATGTTTAACCCCTAATCTGCTGACCGGACACCGCCGCCACCTACATTATACCTATAAACCCCTAATCTGCTGCCCCTAACATCGCCGACCCCTATATTATATTTATTACCCCCTAATCTGCCCCCCCCATGTCACCGCTACCGTACGGACCTCGCTGCCACTATAATAAATGTATTAACCCTGAAACCACCGCACTCCCGCCTTGCAAACACTATAATAAATGTTATTAACCCCTAATCTGCCCTCCCTAACATCGCCGCCACCTACCTACAATTATTAACCCCTAATCTCCCTCCCGCACCGTCGCCGCTACTATAATAAAGTTATTAACCCCTAAACCTAACTCTAACCCTAGCCCTAACACCCCCCTAACATAAATATAATTTAAATGAAACAAAATAATATTCCTAAAATTAACTAAAATAATAATATTTAAAACTAAATACTTACCTATCAAATAAACCCTAATATAGCTACAATATAACTAATAATTACATTGTAGCTATTTTAGGATTTATATTTATTTTACAGGCAACTTTGTATTTATTTTAACTAGGTACAATAGCTATTAAATAGTTAATAACTATTTAATAGCTACCTAGTTAAAATAAGTACAAAATTACCTGTAAAATAAATCCTAACCTAAGTTACAAAGACACCTAACACTACACTATCATTAAATTAATTAAATAAATTACCTACAATTAGCTAAATTAAAATACAATTAAATAAACTATTCTATAATAAACTATTCTATAATAACATTTATTATAGTGTTTGCGAGGCAGTAGTGCGGCGGTTTAGGGGTTAATACATTTATTATAGTGGCGGCGAGGTCCGGTCAGCAGATTAGAGGTTAATAAGTGTAGGTAAGGTAGCGGCGACGTTGGGGGGGCAGGTTAGGGGGTAATATATATAATATAGGGGTTGGCGGTGTTAGGGGCAGCAGATTAGGGGTTCATAGGGATAATGTAGCTTGCGGCGTTGTCCGGATCAGCAGATTAGGGGTTAATAGTATAATGCAGGTGTCAGCGATAGCGGGAGCGGCAGATTAGGGGTTAATAAGTGTAAGGTTAGGGGTGTTTAGACTCGGGGTTCATGTTAGGGTGTTAGGTGCAGACTTAGAGAGTGTTTCCCAAAAAGGAAAGAATGGGGCTGCGTTAGGAGCAGAACGCTGCTTTTTTGCAGGTGTTAGGTTTTTTTTCAGCCCAAACTGCCCCATTGTTTCCTATGGGGATATCGTGCACAAGCACGTTTTTCCAGCTTACCGCTACCATAAGCAACCCTGGTATTGAGGGTTGATGTGGAGCTAAATTAGGCTCAACGCACACCCTTTTCTGAGCCTAACGTAGCCCCTCAGACAACTCTAAATACCAGCGTTGTCTTAAGGGTGCGCTGGGAAAAAAAGCAGCATTAGCTACGCGGGTCTTTACCGACAAAATTCTAAATCTAGCCGATAATAACTCCATCCTCCCATTCCTGCTCTTTTTTTTAGCACCAAACAGCATCAACGAATGAATGAATGAATCGGTTTTGTCAAGCAATTGTTTGTTTTTTGTCTGTTTCGCCCAATAATGTATTCAGCTATTCATATGTCAAATGACTTGACGAATCTGCAAAATTTTGATAAATTTGCATTTGTCTAAAGCCTGAACGCACATCTATACTTTTATGAAAGCAAGGAGAGAAGCGCAAACAGGATTCAAGTGTAGAGTACAAATTTAATGACACTGCACACATAATATTAAAAACTCACATAATAACAGAGATAAAACAGCACACCAACTGATGATTCAAGACACAGATGTCACAGCGTGAGGACTCAATCCATACTATACTTCCATGAGCAGTTCCATCTGCGTTATGATGTCTATGCGACTCCTGTAATAGTAATCCAATAGAGGATCCGGAGATTTCACTTGGCCGCTTGAAGATGAAAATGAGTCAGCTGTAAAGTGTAAGAACGACACGCCCTCGACTGCATCCAATACAATCCTCAGTCAAACAAGGATCTATGGAAGCCTCACAGGCTTATGGTCCTGCCCCCTCTCAAAGGTGTATCTTTCTCCACAAGAAAACAGAGGCAGTTGTTCTTATCAGCATAATCATGAAGATAAATAGGAAGTACAAAACATATACTGCAGCATTAGATTAAGTTTAAAGGGACAGGAAACCCTAACATTTTGTTTCATGATTTGGATAGAACATACAATTTTAAACAACTTTCAACAATCAAAGTTGCTTCATTATCTTGTTATCCTTCCCAGAAGGAACAGCTTTGCATTGCTGGCAGCTAGCTGAACACATTAAGGGCCAGATTTTGAGTGGAGCGCTATTTAGCGCTTATGCTAGAGAGCTAATTACACTAGAAGTAAACGTCTTGCTCTTGTCAGGTTGTGTTTGTATTATGAGTTGAACGTAAAAAGTTTGCCATCTCACGCTAACCCCGATGAGCACAAACAGCTTACTTCTAGCGTAATTAGAGTATCACGTGTGTGATAACCTATTCCCCCATAGAAGTAAATGGAGAAAAAAATTAGAAAAAACCCTAACACCCTACTTTTATCATATGCATAAACTCAATCACATATTCACACATGCACTAACCCAAACTCATATTCTCATATGCGCAAACTTAATCGAATATTTACATATGCACTATCCCAAACTCATATTCTCATATGCGCTAACCCGGCCACGTATTCTTATATGCGCATACCCGACCGCATATTCTGGTGGTATCTTGGTACAAAAAAAAATACAAAATATATATATATATATATATATATATATACAAATACAAAATTTGGTTTTTTAGTTCACCTTACAAAAAGTTTAAATCAACATCTGGGAGTGCTGCCAATATGACCCAGTAATTACACAAACAAAGAGGTATCAGCGCACATCCATTTTCAAAAGCACAACATATTTTTTACTGCTGCAAAAAATTGCCTGCATATACATCAAGAGACAACTATCTTTTTTTAAATAATATTGGGAACTTAGTCACACAATATGGCCATATTTTGCTTAGCCAGTCACCGCTTACAAGGTGCCCCAATTCGACTGGTCCTACTCTAAATCCTTTTGCCACAGAGGGCTGAAACATTCCTGCTTTTACTCTTCATAATAGAATGAGACTCCCTGGCTTTTTATTCACAACTCTTTAACACTGTAATGAGCACACCTGAACTTGGGTGGGGTGCTTAAACCAATGGGAGATGGTCAGTCTCCCTGGTAATTTTAAATACAAATACAAAATTTGTTTTTTTAGCACACCTTACAAAAATTTTAAATCAACATCTGGGAGTGCTGCCAATATGACCCAGTAATTACACAAACAAAGAGGTATCAGCGCACATCCATTTTCAAAAGCACAACATATTTTTTACTGCTGCAAAAAATTGCCTGCATATACATCAAGAGACAACTATCTTTTTTTAAATAATATTGGGAACTTAGTCACACAATATGGCCATATTTTGCTTAGCCAGTCACCGCTTACAAGGTGCCCCAATTCGACTGGTCCTACTCTAAATCCTTTTGCCACAGAGGGCTGAAACATTCCTGCTTTTACTCTTCATAATAGAATGAGACTCCCTGGCTTTTTATTCACAATTCTTTAACACTGTAATGAGCACACCTGAACTTGGGTGGGGTGCTTAAACCAATGGGAGATGGTCAGTCTCCCTGGTAATTTTAAATACAAATACAAAATTTGGTTTTTTAGCACACCTTACAAAAAGTTTAAATCAACATCTGGGAGTGCTGCCAATATGACCCAGTAATTACACAAACAAAGAGGTATCAGCGCACATCCATTTTCAAAAGCACAACATATTTTTTACTGCTGCAAAAAATTGCCTGCATATACATCAAGAGACAACTATCTTTTTTTAAATAATATTGGGAACTTAGTCACACAATATGGCCATATTTTGCTTAGCCAGTCACCGCTTACAAGGTGCCTCAATTCGACTGGTCCTACTCTAAATCCTTTTGCCACAGAGGGCTGAAACATTCCTGCTTTTACTCTTCATAATAGAATGAAACTCCCTGGCTTTTTATTCACAACTCTTTAACACTGTAATGAGCACACCTGAACTTGGGTGGGGTGCTTAAACCAATGGGAGATGGTCAGTCTCCCTGGTAATTTTAAATACAAATACAAAATTTGTTTTTTTAGAACACCTTACAAAAAGTTTAAATCAACATTTGGGAGTGCTGCCAATATGACCCAGTAATTACACAAACAAAGAGGTATCAGCGCACATCCATTTTCAAAAGCACAACATATTTTTTACTGCTGCAAAAAATTGCCTGCATATACATCAAGAGACAACTATCTTTTTTTAAATAATATTGGGAACTTAGTCACACAATATGGCCATATTTTGCTTAGCCAGTCACCGCTTACAAGGTGCCCCAATTCGACTGGTCCTACTCTAAATCCTTTTGCCACAGAGGGCTGAAACATTCCTGCTTTTACTCTTCATAATAGAATGAGACTCCCTGGCTTTTTATTCACAACTCTTTAACACTGTAATGAGCACACCTGAACTTGGGTGGGGTGCTTAAACCAATGGGAGATGGTCAGTCTCCCTGGTAATTTTAAATACAAATACAAAATTTGGTTTTTTAGCACACCTTACAAAAAGTTTAAATCAACATCTGGGAGTGCTGCCAATATGACCCAGTAATTACACAAACAAAGAGGTATCAGCGCACATCCATTTTCAAAAGCACAACATATTTTTTACTGCTGCAAAAAATTGCCTGCATATACATCAAGAGACAACTATCTTTTTTTAAATAATATTGGGAACTTAGTCACACAATATGGCCATATTTTGCTTAGCCAGTCACCGCTTACAAGGTGCCCCAATTCGACTGGTCCTACTCTAAATCCTTTTGCCACGAGGGCTGAAACATTCCTGCTTTTACTCTTCATAATAGAATGAGACTCCCTGGCTTTTTATTCACAACTCTTTAACACTGTAACATCTGGGAGTGCTGCCAATATGACCCAGTAATTACACAAACAAAGAGGTATCAGCGCACATCCATTTTCAAAAGCACAACATACTGGGTCATATTGGCAGCACTCCCAGATGTTGATTTAAACTTTTTGTAAGGTGTGCTAAAAAAACAAATTTTGTATTTGTATTTAAAATTACCAGGGAGACTGACCATCTCCCATTGGTTTAAGCACCCCACCCAAGTTCAGGTGTGCTCATTACAGTGTTAAAGAGTTGTGAATAAAAAGCCAGGGAGTCTCATTCTATTATGAAGAGTAAAAGCAGGAATGTTTCAGCCCTCTGTGGCAAAAGGATTTAGAGTAGGACCAGTCGAATTGGGGCACCTTGTAAGCGGTGACTGGCTAAGCAAAATATGGCCATATTGTGTGACTAAGTTCCCAATATTATTTAAAAAAAGATAGTTGTCTCTTGATGTATATGCAGGCAATTTTTTGCAGCAGTAAAAAATATGTTGTGCTTTTGAAAATTGATGTGCGCTGATACCTCTTTGTTTGTGTAATTACTGGGTCATATTGGCAGCACTCCCAGATGTTGATTTAAACTTTTTGTAAGGTGTGCAAAAAAACCAAATTTTGTATTTGTATTTAAAATTACCATGGAGACTGACCATCTCCCATTGGTTTAAGCACCCCACCCAAGTTCAGGTGTGCTCATTACAGTGTTAAAGAGTTGTGAATAAAAAGCCAGGGAGTCTCATTCTATTATGAAGAGTAAAAGCAGGAATGTTTCAGCCCTCTGTGGCAAAAGGATTTAGAGTAGGACCAGTCGAATTGGGGCACCTTGTAAGCGGTGACTGGCTAAGCAAAATATGGCCATATTGTGTGACTAAGTTCCCAATATTATTTAAAAAAAGATAGTTGTCTCTTGATGTATATGCAGGCAATTTTTTGCAGCAGTAAAAAATATGTTGTGCTTTTGAAAATGGATGTGCGCTGATACCTCTTTGTTTGTGTAATTACTGGGTCATATTGGCAGCACTCCCAGATGTTGATTTAAACTTTTTGTAAGGTGTGCTAAAAAAACAAATTTTGTATTTGTATTTAAAATTACCAGGGAGACTGACCATCTCCCATTGGTTTAAGCACCCCACCCAAGTTCAGGTGTGCTCATTACAGTGTTAAAGAGTTGTGAATAAAAAGCCAGGGAGTCTCATTCTATTATGAAGAGTAAAAGCAGGAATGTTTCAGCCCTCTGTGGCAAAAGGATTTAGAGTTGGACCAGTCAAATTGGGGTGACTGGCTAAGCAAAATATGGCCATATTGTGTGACTAAGTTCCCAATATTATTTAAAAAAAGATAGTTGTCTCTTGATGTATATGCAGGCAATTTTTTGCAGCAGTAAAAAATATGTTGTGCTTTTGAAAATGGATGTGCGCTGATACCTCTTTGTTTGTGTAATTACTGGGTCATATTGGCAGCACTCCCAGATGTTGATTTAAACTTTTTGTAAGGTGTGCTAAAAAACCAAATTTTGTATTTGTATTTAAAATTACCAGGGAGACTGACCATCTCCCATTGGTTTAAGCACCCCACCCAAGTTCAGGTGTGCTCATTACAGTGTTAAAGAGTTGTGAATAAAAAGCCAGGGAGTCTCATTCTATTATGAAGAGTAAAAGCAGGAATGTTTCAGCCCTCTGTGGCAAAAGGATTTAGAGTAGGACCAGTCGAATTGGGGTGACTGGCTAAGCAAAATATGGCCATATTGTGTGACTAAGTTCCCAATATTATTTAAAAAAAGATAGTTGTCTCTTGATGTATATGCAGGCAATTTTTTGCAGCAGTAAAAAATATGTTGTGCTTTTGAAAATGGATGTGCGCTGATACCTCTTTGTTTGTGTAATTACTGGGTCATATTGGCAGCACTCCCAGATGTTGATTTAAACTTTTTGTAAGGTGTGCTAAAAAAACAAATTTTGTATTTGTATTTAAAATTACCAGGGAGACTGACCATCTCCCATTGGTTTAAGCACCCCACCCAAGTTCAGGTGTGCTCATTACAGTGTTAAAGAGTTGTGAATAAAAAGCCAGGGAGTCTCATTCTATTATGAAGAGTAAAAGCAGGAATGTTTCAGCCCTCTGTGGCAAAAGGATTTAGAGTAGGACCAGTCGAATTGGGGCACCTTGTAAGCGGTGACTGGCTAAGCAAAATATGGCCATATTGTGTGACTAAGTTCCCAATATTATTTAAAAAAAGATAGTTGTCTCTTGATGTATATGCAGGCAATTTTTTGCAGCAGTAAAAAATATGTTGTGCTTTTTAAAATGGATGTGCGCTGATACCTCTTTGTTTGTGTAATTACTGGGTCATATTGGCAGCACTCCCAGATGTTGATTTAAACTTTTTGTAAGGTGTGCTAAAAAAACAAATTTTGTATTTGTATTTAAAATTACCAGGGAGACTGACCATCTCCCATTGGTTTAAGCACCCCACCCAAGTTCAGGTGTGCTCATTACAGTGTTAAAGAGTTGTGAATAAAAAGCCAGGGAGTCTCAGTCTATTATGAAGAGTAAAAGCAGGAATGTTTCAGCCCTCTGTGGCAAAAGGATTTAGAGTAGGACCAGTCGAATTGGGGTGACTGGCTAAGCAAAATATGGCCATATTGTGTGACTAAGTTCCCAATATTATTTAAAAAAAGATAGTTGTCTCTTGATGTATATGCAGGCAATTTTTTGCAGCAGTAAAAAATATGTTGTGCTTTTGAAAATGGATGTGCGCTGATACCTCTTTGTTTGTGTAATTACTGGGTCATATTGGCAGCACTCCCAGATGTTGATTTAAACATTTTGTAAGGTGTGCTAAAAGAACAAATTTTGTATTTGTATTTAAAATTACCAGGGAGACTGACCATCTCCCATTGGTTTAAGCACCCCACCCAAGTTCAGGTGTGCTCATTACAGTGTTAAAGAGTTGTGAATAAAAAGCCAGGGAGTCTCATTCTATTATGAAGAGTAAAAGCAGGAATGTTTCAGCCCTCTGTGGCAAAAGGATTTAGAGTAGGACCAGTCGAATTGGGGCACCTTGTAAGCGGTGACTGGCTAAGCAAAATATGGCCATATTGTGTGACTAAGTTCCCAATATTATTTAAAAAAAGATAGTTGTCTCTTGATGTATATGCAGGCAATTTTTTGCAGCAGTAAAAAATATGTTGTGCTTTTTAAAATGGATGTGCGCTGATACCTCTTTGTTTGTGTAATTACTGGGTCATATTGGCAGCACTCCCAGATGTTGATTTAAACTTTTTGTAAGGTGTGCTAAAAAAACAAATTTTGTATTTGTATTTAAAATTACCAGGGAGACTGACCATCTCCCATTGGTTTAAGCACCCCACCCAAGTTCAGGTGTGCTCATTACAGTGTTAAAGAGTTGTGAATAAAAAGCCAGGGAGTCTCATTCTATTATGAAGAGTAAAAGCAGGAATGTTTCAGCCCTCTGTGGCAAAAGGATTTAGAGTAGGACCAGTCGAATTGGGGTGACTGGCTAAGCAAAATATGGCCATATTGTGTGACTAAGTTCCCAATATTATTTAAAAAAAAGATAGTTGTCTCTTGATGTATATGCAGGCAATTTTTTGCAGCAGTAAAAAATATGTTGTGCTTTTGAAAATGGATGTGCGCTGATACCTCTTTGTTTGTGTAATTACTGGGTCATATTGGCAGCACTCCCAGATGTTGATTTAAACTTTTTGTAAGGTGTGCTAAAAAAACAAATTTTGTATTTGTATTTAAAATTACCAGGGAGACTGACCATCTCCCATTGGTTTAAGCACCCCACCCAAGTTCAGGTGTGCTCATTACAGTGTTAAAGAGTTGTGAATAAAAAGCCAGGGAGTCTCATTCTATTATGAAGAGTAAAAGCAGGAATGTTTCAGCCCTCTGTGGCAAAAGGATTTAGAGTAGGACCAGTCGAATTGGGGCACCTTGTAAGCGGTGACTGGCTAAGCAAAATATGGCCATATTGTGTGACTAAGTTCCCAATATTATTTAAAAAAAGATAGTTGTCTCTTGATGTATATGCAGGCAATTTTTTGCAGCAGTAAAAAATATGTTGTGCTTTTTAAAATGGATGTGCGCTGATACCTCTTTGTTTGTGTAATTACTGGGTCATATTGGCAGCACTCCCAGATGTTGATTTAAACTTTTTGTAAGGTGTGCTAAAAAAACAAATTTTGTATTTGTATTTAAAATTACCAGGGAGACTGACCATCTCCCATTGGTTTAAGCACCCCACCCAAGTTCAGGTGTGCTCATTACAGTGTTAAAGAGTTGTGAATAAAAAGCCAGGGAGTCTCATTCTATTATGAAGAGTAAAAGCAGGAATGTTTCAGCCCTCTGTGGCAAAAGGATTTAGAGTAGGACCAGTCGAATTGGGGTGACTGGCTAAGCAAAATATGGCCATATTGTGTGACTAAGTTCCCAATATTATTTAAAAAAAGATAGTTGTCTCTTGATGTATATGCAGGCAATTTTTTGCAGCAGTAAAAAATATGTTGTGCTTTTGAAAATGGATGTGCGCTGATACCTCTTTGTTTGTGTAATTACTGGGTCATATTGGCAGCACTCCCAGATGTTGATTTAAACATTTTGTAAGGTGTGCTAAAAGAACAAATTTTGTATTTGTATTTAAAATTACCAGGGAGACTGACCATCTCCCATTGGTTTAAGCACCCCACCCAAGTTCAGGTGTGCTCATTACAGTGTTAAAGAGTTGTGAATAAAAAGCCAGGGAGTCTCATTCTATTATGAAGAGTAAAAGCAGGAATGTTTCAGCCCTCTGTGGCAAAAGGATTTAGAGTAGGACCAGTCGAATTGGGGCACCTTGTAAGCGGTGACTGGCTAAGCAAAATATGGCCATATTGTGTGACTAAGTTCCCAATATTATTTAAAAAAAGATAGTTGTCTCTTGATGTATATGCAGGCAATTTTTTGCAGCAGTAAAAAATATGTTGTGCTTTTTAAAATGGATGTGCGCTGATACCTCTTTGTTTGTGTAATTACTGGGTCATATTGGCAGCACTCCCAGATGTTGATTTAAACTTTTTGTAAGGTGTGCTAAAAAAACAAATTTTGTATTTGTATTTAAAATTACCAGGGAGACTGACCATCTCCCATTGGTTTAAGCACCCCACCCAAGTTCAGGTGTGCTCATTACAGTGTTAAAGAGTTGTGAATAAAAAGCCAGGGAGTCTCATTCTATTATGAAGAGTAAAAGCAGGAATGTTTCAGCCCTCTGTGGCAAAAGGATTTAGAGTAGGACCAGTCGAATTGGGGCACCTTGTAAGCGGTGACTGGCTAAGCAAAATATGGCCATATTGTGTGACTAAGTTCCCAATATTATTTAAAAAAAGATAGTTGTCTCTTGATGTATATGCAGGCAATTTTTTGCAGCAGTAAAAAATATGTTGTGCTTTTGAAAATGGATGTGCGCTGATACCTCTTTGTTTGTGTAATTACTGGGTCATATTGGCAGCACTCCCAGATGTTGATTTAAACTTTTTGTAAGGTGTGCTAAAAAAACAAATTTTGTATTTGTATTTAAAATTACCAGGGAGACTGACCATCTCCCATTGGTTTAAGCACCCCACCCAAGTTCAGGTGTGCTCATTACAGTGTTAAAGAGTTGTGAATAAAAAGCCAGAGAGTCTCATTCTATTATGAAGAGTAAAAGCAGGAATGTTTCAGCCCTCTGTGGCAAAAGGATTTAGAGTAGGACCAGTCGAATTGGGGTGACTGGCTAAGCAAAATATGGCCATATTGTGTGACTAAGTTCCCAATATTATTTAAAAAAAAGATAGTTGTCTCTTGATGTATATGCAGGCAATTTTTTGCAGCAGTAAAAAATATGTTGTGCTTTTGAAAATGGATGTGCGCTGATACCTCTTTGTTTGTATATATATATATATATATATATATATATATATATATATAGTGACAAGAATCCTTTTGTTTCCTGTCTTTAGAATTTACACTGCCACACAGTCTTTTAGGGAATAAGTTTCCACACACAAAGTAATGGAGATCAAGTAAACATTCAACAACAGTTTCTAACTAGTGTCAGTCAGCTAGTCTAGAACTGACAAAACTAGAATAAAACAAAGTTAAAGGCAAAAGATGTTTACCTTAATGTACAGGGCCTTCAAAAAGCAGGCAGCTGCTCCTCTTTTCTGCAATGAGGAAGTGAAGGCCCTGAACTAACTCAGACTTCAGGCGTTATAGCAGCATGATTAAACACCTGTGTACTGCTGCAGTGTCTGAGAAACTGATCAGCTGCAAATCCTGGACTGGAACCTAAAGTAACCAAATTATGTGACAGAACCCATTTCCTCACATACCTGCCTTCTATGACAAAACTATGGGATCTGCCACATATTCCTCCCCCAGCTCAGACCTAGAGGGCAGAGTGTCTACAGACATCATGGAGTACATTCCAGACAACCCATCCGCGTTGCCATGGCTTGACCCAGCTCAGTTTCTACCAAGCAAGTAGTAATGAAGGGTTTCTAATGCCCACTTAATAGAATAATTCTGCTCTCGTGGTAGAAACTTCCGGCTAAGATAAATTATAGGATGCTCTGCCCCTAGGTGTTCCTGGGAAAGGGCTGCCCCAAAGCCTACATCTGAAGCATCTGTTTGAACTATAAACTATTTAGAGAAATCCGGTGCAACCAGAACAAGAGTAGAGCAAAGTGACTCTTTTAGCTTCTGGAAGTCTTGCTCTGTCTCTGTAGTCCACTTAACTTTAACTGGACTTTTTGCCTTAGTGAGATCTGTTAGTGGGGTTGCTATTGTTTAAAATCCAGGAACAAACCTCCTGTAGTATCCTATAAATCCCAAAAAGGTTCTTACTTGTTTTTTGGTTACTGGCCTTGGCCATTTCTGGATGGCATCTATCTTTGCAGTTTTCTCTTTTGCATGTTCTGCTAGGGGTACCTGCCAATACCCTTTTGTCAAATCCAAAGTAGAAATATAGCAATCCCTTCCAAGTTTCTCAATCAATTCATCGACCCTTGGCATAGGATAGATGTCGAATTTTGAAATTACATTTAGTTTCCTGTAATCATTACAAAACCTTATGGACCCATCAGGTTTAGGTACGAGGACAATAGGGCTATTCCAGTTGCTGTGGGACACTTCGATCACCTCAAGCTCAAGCATCTTTTTTACCTCTGAGCTAATAGATTCCTGTTGAGCTTCAGGAATCCTGTAAGGCTTAAGATTCACAATCTTCCCTGCTTCTGTAATTATATCATGTTTTATAAGATCTGTATTCCCAGGCACTTTAGAAAACACATCTTTGTTCCTTATTAAGAAATCTTTAACCTCTTGTCTCTGATGGCGGGATAAACCATCAGACACATTTACTTCTGAGAACATGTCAGTAGAGTGTGTTGTTGCCCCTGATGCTAGCAAGGCCTCCCTATCCTTCAAGGGTTTAAGTAAATTGACATGGTAAACTTGTTCAGGGTTTCTTCTACCTGGCTGGCTTATCTTGTAATTCACCTCTCCCACCCTCTCAATGACTTCATATGGACCTTGCCAGGTGGCAAGAGACTTATTTTCCACATCAGGGATGAGGACAAGTACTCTATCACCCTGATGAAAAACACGAACTCTGGCATTATGATTATAAGTATTTTGCTGGGATTCCTGGGCCTTTTTCATGTGTTCCACTACTATAGGCCTAATGGCAGCTATGCAATCCTGAATTTGAGTAATGTGTTCTATGACACTACGGTAGGGGGTGGTCTCCTGTTCCCAGGTTTCTTTAACTATATTGAGTAAGCCCCTAGTGTGTCATCCATACAACAGCTCAAAGGGGGAGAAACCTGTAGAGGACTGAGGAACCTCCCTAATGGCAAACATTAAATATGGAAGCAAGTGGTCCCAATTCCTTACATCTGTGTCAATTGCTTGACGTAGCATGGTCTTAAGGGTCTTATTGAATCTCTCCACCAAGCTGTCTGTTTGGGGGTGATACACAGAAGTTTTTAACTGTTTTATTTTAAGGAGTGTACACAACTCCTTCATAACTCGGGACATAAAAGGGGTTCCCTAATCAGTAAGGATTTCTTTTGGGATTCCCACCTGACTAAATATATGTACTACTCCATTTGTGACTCAAACATTCTTTTTAGCTTCGGCTAGAGTGGGGTCTTCCCACTGGGACCTTCTGAAATCCTCATGACTAGTCTGTAGGTGGACCAACTCAGTTTCAGGACTATCATCTGGGTTGTTTCCATCAGGACTTAAATTCTCTCCCAACAGAGTAGTCATGGGGAACAGAACCTTAGCCTTATTTTCCATTTCTACTACTTCTCCCACTATGTCAACCTCTGAGAATGGGAAGTCCTTACAAGACACAACTTCCTTTTCAACAGTTTTTCTTCCAGACTGTTTTCCTTTTTCTAACAGAGCCCACAAATCAAGAAACTTTGGAAAATATCTTCCAATAGCAACAACATGTTGTAGTCGGGGTAATACACCCACATGATAATTTATAGACCCAAAATGGGTCCCAAACTCAACTTCAGCTGTGGGGTATTCTCGTGTATTGCTGTGAACACAAATAACTTTCAATTTCTTTGTGTAATCAATTTTGTCGTGTGGTATGTCTTTCTAAGACTAAAGTTACTACACTTCCTGAATCAAATAAGGCTTTAACCCTTCTTTTGTTTACCATGACTGTACACCAGGGATGACTATATAGATACCCCTTAGTATAAGAGAATTCCCCAAGGGTTGACAACGATGAGTAAGGAGTTTCTTCTTTACTCATATTACACTGCATTGGTTCTATTGGTAGAGGACACTCATATGAAAAATGGCCTGTTTCGTGACATTTAAAACACTTTATCAAAGAGTTCTGGCCATTCTTAGCCCCTTTAACAAAGTCCGTAGAATGGTAATGATTTCTGGAACCCTGGAATTCAGTGCGTGGTTCCTCCATTCCTTTTGGTTTTACTACAATCTTGCAAACTTTAGTGGATCTGTGGGCCCTCGTGTTGTGTTGGTGCGCTGTTCAGTATGAGTTGGCATTGACAATTCTCTAACTGCAATTTACTTCTTTACCAGGGCAACCAGTTACTCAGCACTATGGGGATCACATTGACCCACCCAGCTGCAAAAAGGTATTGGTAGACTTCTCAAGAATCTGTCCATTACTAAAATTTCAACAATACAGCTGGGTGTATTGCTTTCTGTTTGCAACCATTTTCGAGTGAGGTGAATAAGGTTAAACATTTGAGACCTCGCTAATGTGTCAGAGCAGAATGTCCAAGTATGGAATCTCTGGGCATGTACTGCCGATGTCACTCCAAGCTGTGCTAAAATCTCTGCCTTTAGTTTAGGGTAATCGTTGGCCTGTTCTGGCTCCAGGTCATAAATAATATGCTTTTTGGGGTTCCACAGTCAGGAAATGGGCTAAGAGTCTGGCCCATTGCACAGTCAGCCACCCCTCTCTCTCTGCAGTACGTTCAAAAGTCAATAAATACGCCTCTATGTCATTGTCAGGTGCCATCTTTTGTAGATAATGAGTTGCTCACACACATTTGGCTCCTGGGGTTATTGCCTCAGCAGTTCCTTCAAGTCTCTCTGACAAAGACCGGAGCTCCTGTTGTACAGTCAGAGTGGCCTTCCTCTGTTCAGCCAAAACTAGCTGACTTGCTTCTGCTTGCGCAGTCACCATCTGTTGCATAAGAGCTTCTGTGCTATCCTTCTGAGTCTTAGTTAGTGCAGCCTTGACCAGGACCTACTGTTGTAAGTCAGCAATAATCTCAGTGGTTTTCACATTTGCCTATTGTTGGACGGCTGTGGAGTGCAGTATTGCTTTAAGAAAGTCCTCCATTTTATTAACAGAGAAAACACTTATGCCCTCAGACTTTCAGTGCAGCAATCCCTGTATGGGCCACCATATGAGACAAGATTCCTTTTGTTTCCTGTCTTGGGACTTCCCACACAGTCTTTTAGGGAATAATTTTCCGCACACGAAGTAATGGAGATCAAGCAGCATTCTGCCTGTTTATTTTGCACGTCACAGGCAATTAAAATGAAAACAGCAGCAAAATATAAAATAAATCCTGCCCGTCTAGGCACTAACTAAACATACAACAACAGTGTTTAACTAGTGTCAGTCAGCTAGTCTAGAACTGACAAAATTAACATAAAACAAAAGTTAAAGGCAAAAGATGTTTACCTTAATGTATAGGGCCTTCAAACAGCAGGCAGCTGCCCCTCTTTTCTGCAGTGAGGAAGTGAAGGCCCTGAACTAACTCAGACTTCAGGCTTTATAGCAGCATGATTACACACCTGTGTACTGCTGCAGTGTCTGACAGAACCCTTTTCCTCACATAACTGCCTTCTATGACAAAACCATGGGATAGATGATTATATATAGGAATAGCTATATACAGATATATATAAAAAAATAAAGAGTCTAAAAACAAAGCGCACTGAGGTTATAGTCTCTAATCAGAGTGAAATGGTATGGTCAATCCAGTGATGTAATTAGGATAGGTTCCGCCTCCACCTTTATTTCAAGTATGGATACATCCCAAAATGAAAGATGGCTTTAGGATTACCCGATTCTACCTCAATCATATGAGGTAAGTTGAATACTCCAGGAGAGGCAAATGGCACTACCCTTCATCCGCCCGATGTGAATGACCAGATGCAGTTCCACTTGGTAGGAGGATGGTCTTTGTAGGGGGATTCACTCAAATAGATATATTTTGAAGGACTTACACATTAGGACCTCAATCACAATGAGGTAAGGTACAGGCAAAATTAATCCCAATCCGACCTTAGGGAACAGGACTGCAGTGTAAAAATGCAGCAGTATACTGAGTATATACACTGGTGCACATCAACAGCTAAAAACGAGTATTTTCACAAAGACAGCAATTTAAAAATAAGATCCAAATATCTGTACAATAAAAACACTGGTTCTCATCAGCATAACAGCCCACTTGAAATACACCTTAGACGTTTCAAAGTATAAGGAATACTTCTTTGTCAGAAGTTTGTGGGCTGTAATGGACTCCTGCTTGTAAATTTAAAAGGAAGTCAAGTGGGCATTATTATTTCGGCATGTGACCCATGTATAAGTTGGCATAACTCGGGCCATAATGGTCCCCATAGCCGTTCGACTTATTTGAAGGAAAAACTGTTCTTCAAATACAAAGAAATTATTTTCCAAAACGAACATTATACATTCTAAAATAAAGTTTTGATGTACTTGTGTGAGTTCTGTATTATTAAGGAAGACCTTCATGGCTGCAATACCCAAATTGTGAGGTATGCTGGTATATAGGGAGGAAACATCTAGGGTTATCCACCTGTATGTCTCCTTCCAGTATATGTTCTGTACCTTAGTAATAGTATTAGTAGAGTCCATCAGGTAAGAGTCTAGAGTCGAAACCATGGGTTCCAGAAAGTAGTCAGCGTATTCTGAGATTCTGGTCATGAGGGAATCTATACCTGATACTATTGGACGTCCGGGAGTTTTTTTTTTTGGGTCCCTGTGGATCTTTGGTAGATGGTAAAAGATCGCTAGTTTAGGATGTTCATGTAGAAGATATATGTATTCGTTTTGATTCAATAACTTTTGGAAATTGGCTGTGTCTATAAGGGATATATATTCCTTATGGGAAGTCTTGCAAGATTTTCCTTGTAATTTTCTATCGGCTAGATTACGAGTTTTGCGGTATGAGTAAAAAAGCAGTGCTAAGGCTCATAATGCTGCTTTTTCACTACCGCCGGTATTATGAGCCTTGCATGTTTAGGAGCACCGCACACTTTTTTGGACGTACCGCAAATTAACTTGCACAGTTTGCATAAAGTCTTTTTTAAATGGGACTTCCATAGCGCCGGTATTACAAGCTTTTTCTGGGAGGCCAAAAAGTGAGCGGTACAGCCTATCCCGCAAGATTCGTAACACAATCTAAAGTCAGTAGTTATGAGTTTTACGCTACAAAGCTGTAGCATAAAACTCATAACTAAAGTGCTAAAAAGTACATTAACACCCATAAACTAAACTTATTAACCCCTAAACTTAAATTTAGTATAGTGGCGGCAACGTTGGGTGTGGCAGATTATGGGTTAATAAATGTAGGTAGGTGGCGGCGATGTTAGGGGCGGCAGATTAGGGGTTAATAGTATTTAACTAGTGTTTGCTATGCACGAGCGTGGCGGTTTAGAGGTTAATATGTTTATTATAGTGGCAGTGATTTCCGGAGTGGCAGATTAGGGGTTAATAAGTATAATGTAGGTGTCGGGGGCTGCAGATTAGGGGTTAATAAGTGTAAGGTTAGGGGTGTTTAGACTCGGGGTTCATGTTAGGGTGTTAGGTGTAAACATAAATTTTGTTTCCCCATAGGAATCAATGGGGCTGCGTTACGGAGCTTTACGCTGCTTTATTGCAGGTGTTAGGCTTTTTTTCAGCCGGCTCTCCCCATTAATCTCTATGGGGAAATTGTGCACGAGCCGTAAAACCAGCTCACCACTGACTTAAGGAGCGCTGGCATTGGAGTGCGGTATGGAGCTCAATTTTGCTCTATGCTCACTTCATGCATGATAACGCCGGGTTTTTGAAAACCTGTAATACCAGCGCTGTAGGGAAGTGAGCGGTGACAATAACGTGCAAGTTAATATCGCACCCCTCATACCGCAAAACTCGTAATCTAGCCGTATATGTCTTTGTGTTTTTTAATAAGTTATAAGCTTCTTCTAAATAACTTGATCTGTCCTGAATAACTAGGCCTCCTCCTTTATCAACCTCTCATTTTGATTGATTCTCCTATTTTTTTAGCATGTCATTTTTTATTTTATATTAGTCACACAGAGTTTGAAACTCTTTTAGTACCAAATCACTGAACGTGGGAATATAATTCCCTTTTGATTGAGTTGGAAAAAAAGATTGATTGGGGTTTAAGATCTGGATGATTTTTAAAAAAGGTTTGTTCCCTACTTTAGTTTTCACTTTTCATATTTAATTCTTCTAGAATATTTAATGTTTCTAGATCCACGTCTGAGAGATTTCGTAGAAAATCTTGCCTTTGATTTGTATCAATTTTTTCAAAGTGCCTGTATAAAGTGAGTTTTCTGATAAACTTATTAAAATCAATATATAGATTGAAAGGATTCGGCCCCCTTGTGGGTGCAAAATTTAAACCTTTGAAAGGACTTCTAGTTCTATTTCTAAAAAAAGAGGTGGAAGAGAGGTTGAAGATCTTCAATAGGGGCTCCCCTGTTTCCCTCTTTTTGGGAATCTGCTCGGATCTACATTTATTTTTATTTCTAAACATTCTTTCACCTCTTCTTCTTCTTCTGGTCCTTTTCACAGAGTCCCACTAAACAATTGGGGTCTGAAGTCTGCTTCCTTTTATCATTTGTATCTTGGGGCGGGTACTTTTGATTGTAAAAACTATTCTGAGGGTATTTTTAGTTTGGTTGGTATTAGTTAACAATCTCTTGGGCCCCACTTGTTGATAGTTATGTTTATGTCTATTTGTATTATTTGTATTGTATGAATGAGATCCGCATCTTCTATTATGTCCATTTCCTATCCGTGTATCTTGTCCATAATAATTGGATGGTTTTCAAACTCTATTTTTATTTTCATGTTGATTATTATAAGTATTATTTTTCCTCTCCCCTCTTCTTGAATTTATACTTTCCATTCTTTTTGAGTGTTAGAAGGAGATCTTCCTGTTTCTGATACTTTTTGATCTTGCTAAAAGGGTATGGTTGATATTTGGTTTTCTGTTAGTATTGGAAATATTACTCCTTTTAGTGGGAACTGGGGTGTCCCTATCTGGATGTTTATCCTCTATCCAACTATTATCCTCGTTTTCATTTGTCTCTATTTCAATCTCACTTGCTTCATTTTGAATATCTAGATCTCTTAGAAATGTTTTCTACTTTTTTGTTTCTAGAAGGAGTTCAAATCAATTTTTTTTTCTCATCTAATTCTTTATATAGGCTATCTCCTCTGTGTATTTCTAAGTTTTTTTCTTAATTCATTCATTTCGGCTGGTAATTTTTCCACTTTATAATTTCTATATTTGATTACTATATTAATTAGAGTGTGTGAGCACTCTTCTAAGGCTGTCTCCCACTTTGTATGATATTCCACATCTTCTTGGTCAAATATTGAGATATATATAGGAATATCTCTTTAAAAATACATAGAACATATTCTGCTATACGCAGAACATTGGAGTGTGAAATATTTACAGTAAATACAAAGTTAAAATCTTTATTAACCCCTTAATGACCAACGACGTGCAGGGTACGTCCTCCAAAAAAATGTCCTTAACGACCAAGGACGTACCCTGCACGTCGTTGGTCTTTGAAAGCAGTGGAAGCGATCCTGATCACTTCCAGCTGCTTTCATGTTATTGCAGTGATGCCTCGATATAGAGGCATCCTGCAATAACTTTTTTAAGCAGTCCGATGCAGAGAGAGCCACTCTGTGGCCCTCTCTGCATCGGCTATGATCGTTGGTGGGTGGGAGCGTGTCCAGGGAGGTGAGTGGGGCGGCTATCAGTAGAGGAGGGGGGCGGGATTGCGCGCGCGTGCACGGGAGCGTGCGCGCGTGCACGTGTCAAACTGCCCAAAACTTAGAATTGAAGTGGAAGAGGCACAGGGTGGGAATCAGTGGGAGAGAGGGTGGGAATAAAAAATATTAATGATCTGGGAGAGGGTGGGGGGTTGGGTGTTAAGGGGGGTAAGCTACACTACAGAAAATCTTAAAATAAACTTTTGATTTCAAACTGGGTACTGGCAGACAGCTGCCAGTACCCAACATGGTGCACAATAAGGCAGAGGAGGGGGGTAGAGAGCTGTTTGGGGGGATCAGGGAGGTTGGGGCTAAGGGGGGGGGGGGGTCCTACACAGCAGATTTTTTATTTTTTTTTAAACAAAACAAAAAATTATTTTAGTACTGGCAGACTTTCTGCCAGTACTTAAGATGGCGGGAACAATTGTGGGGTGGGGGAGGGAAGGGAGCTGTTTGGGAGGGATCAGGGGGTGTGATGTGTCAGGTGGGAGGCTGATCTCTACACTAAAGCTAAAATTAACCCTGCAAGCTCCTTATAAGCTACCTAATTAACCCCTTCACTGCTAGCCATAATACACGTGTGATGCGCAGCAGCATTTAGCGGCCTTCTAATTACCAAAAAGCAACGCCAAAGTCATATATGTCTGCTATTTCTGAACAAAGGGGATCCTAGAGAAGCATTTACAATCATGTGTGCCATAATTGCACAAGCTGTTAGTAAATAATTTCAGTGAGAAACATAAAATTGTGAAAAATTTAGCAATTTTTTCAATTTGATCGCATTTGGCGGTGAAATGGTGGCATCAAATATACCAAAATGTGCCTAGATCAATACTTGGGGTTGTCTACTGCACTACACTAAAGCTAAAATTAATCCTACAAGCTCCCTACATGCTCCCTAACTAACCCCTTCACTGCTGGGCATAATACACGTGTGGTGCACAGTGGCATTTAGCGGCCTTCTAATTACCAAAAAGCAATGCCAAAGCCATATATGTCTGCTATTTCTGAACAAAGGGGATCCCAGAGAAGCATTTACAACCATTTATGCCATAATTGCACAAGTTGTTTGTAAATAATTTCAGTGAGAAACCTAAAGTTTGTGAAAAAATTTGTGAAAAAGTGAACAATTTTTTTTATTTGATGGCATTTGGCGGTGAAATGGTGGCATGAAATATAAAAAGAGAAAAGAGAAATCCCAGGCGCCTACCCTAAGGAGGGGCCTAGATCAATACTTTGGGATGTCTTCTAAAAAAAAATATATACATGTCAGGGGATATTCAGGGATTCCTGAAAGATATCAGTGTCCCAATGTAACTAGCGCTAATTTTGAAAAAAAGTGGTTTGGAAATAGCAAAGGGCTACATGTATTTATTGCCCTATAACTTGCAAAAAAAGCAAAGAACATGTAAAAATTGGGTCTTTCTAAACTCTGGACAAAATTTAGAAACTATTTAGCATGGGAGTTTTTTGGTGGTTGTAGATGTGTAACAGATTTTGGGGATCAATGTTAGAAAAAGTGTGTTTTTTCCATTTTTTTCCTCATATTTTATAATTTTTTTATAGTAAATTATAAGATATGATGAAAATAATGGTATCTTTAGAAAGTCCATTTAATGGCGAGAAAAACGATATATAATATGTGTGGGTACAGTAAATAAGTAAGAGGAAAATTACAGCTAAACACAAACACCGAAAAATGTAAAAATAGCTTTGGTCCCAAACGGACAGAAAATGGAAAAGTGCTGTGGTCATTAAGGGGTTAAATATGAAGATTGCATAAATATGTTCTTTCATGTTTTTATCTACTTAACTACAAAGGGCTCCAATGCACTTCTATATATGTGTATATATGACAACTCACACAAAATGCTGTATAAAGGAGCACTCACCTGCAGACAAACAAACAATCCAACTTGCATATCCAAAGTAACAGCACAATGGAGCATAGGCGGACACACACACCCTTACCTTGACCAATGCTATGGCTGCTACTGTGGGCGGAACTGCCACTCACGCCCCAAACGAAAGAAATCGATATGGTAATCCAAATGGTAATAGCGCACAAAGCACGGTATCCAGAGATTCCAAGAAGAAAAGATCCCAAACTGTCAGGGTGCCAGGAATCAGACTGAGACGAAAAGTGCAAAAATAATCACACCTTTATTAATAACAAAAAAATAATAAAAAGTCCACAAGTCAAATAACAAGCCAGGAGTCAAAACCAGAGCTGGTAGTCGAGCCGAGTCAGGAGCCAAAGCGAATAGTCAGATGAGCCAGAATCAGGAACAAGGAAAACAGTAGAGTCAGGAACAAGCCAGGGATCAGGAACCAGGAAGGACGTCAGACAGCCAGGTAATACACAGGAACTCTCACAAACAGGTCTGAGACAACGCAAAGGCAAAGCATACTGAACAGAGGCCCTTTAAATAATAAGTGATGACATCACAATTCTGAGACTGCATCCTGTCTCACACAGATGATGCACACCAGTCTGGCCATAAAAGGAAGTGCAGGAAATGAGCAGCATCCCCCACAATGCACCATAGTCAGCGAGAGAGGTGAATAAAATGGCTGCCAGCAGCACATGGCAAACAAAACAGGGAAAAAACCCTGTCACAAACGAATCCAAGATAAAATTTCAAAAATGTATTTAAAAATTAAAAATATAAAGGCAGAATAGCCAGCACACTAGTGAAACCATCAGGTCAGATGCGTGAACAGGTCACTGCTTACCCTGTGGACATGTTCATACGCATATTTAAGGCTAATTATTTAAAGAGACATACATCAATTCATACCTGTATGGTTAAAGCACATATGTATGTCAGGGTACAGGTAAATGACATATATATATATATATATATGTATGTACTAACATATATATATATATATATATATATATATATATATATATATATATATATATATATATATATATATATATATATACAGGTAGCCCTCAGTTTACGCCGGGGTTAGGTTCCAGAAGGAATGGTTGTAAATCGAAACCGTTGTAAATTGAAACCCAGTTTATAATGTAAGTCAATGGGAAGTGAGGGAGATAGGTTCCAGGGCCCTCTCAAAATTGTCATAAGTAACACCCAATACATTATTTTTAACGCTTTGAAATGAAGACTTTAAATGCTAAACAGCATTATAAACCTAATAAAATAATCACACAACACAGAATATATAATTAAACTAAGATAAATGAACAAAAACATTTGCTAAACAGCATTATAAACCTAATAAAATAATCACACAACACAGACTTCACTTGCATTTTTCTGCAAACAGTTCTTTCTATGCATTCCAATCTGGACTGATTTATAGACAGGAAGATCTTGTTCCTTTGAAATCTGCTCGATAGCTCAGGTCTGGTTAAACTTATTAATTTCAGCTTGCTTGGCTTTGCTGCAACACAAGCGGACAGACCTTCTGGCTATTTTAAAAATGCACTGCTTCTCAATAGCAGTCATATGACTGGAAAAAAAAGGTTGTTATTCTGAAACGGTGTAAATTGAACCGTTGTAAAACGAGGGCCACCTGTATGTATATATAAATAAGACAAAATAATGTGCTTATATATGAAGCCATATTTTTTATCAGATATACTGTAAGGTTACAATTCTGTCAGAATTTGACTTGAAGCCCATATAATTTGAATACACATCTTAAAACTCAATGCAGACAAGATGTCCCAAAAACTTAATTCTTAGGACATTTTATCCCTAGCCAGAAGGACAAACTTCAAAACATTCTTTACCCCACTACTTGATGAGACACGCTTATCCTGATTAAGTTAACCTTTAACTTAC
Source organism: Bombina bombina (assembly GCF_027579735.1). Taxonomy (NCBI): domain Eukaryota; kingdom Metazoa; phylum Chordata; class Amphibia; order Anura; family Bombinatoridae; genus Bombina; species Bombina bombina. Next base: position 233,468,414 of record NC_069503.1, on the reverse strand, counting down.
TTCAAAGTGGGAACATCTATTTCATTGCTTGGATTGCAAGAATCCCTGGAGTGATAGAGACGTAAATGTCTAAAACTTTTCGTTTAAAGCCTAATGAGATGCTAACAATTTCAAGGAAATGGAAATTAGCATGATGGAGCCTCAAAAGTGCATGCCCATATATGGGCTTCCTGCCCAAGGTGAGTAGTCACTCCGTCTGTGAGAATATTTGGATTTGAAAACATCTTCAAGAAAGGACATCTAAGAACAGGATTATCAGATAGATAACCCCATGCAGTGATACAGGCAATGCCAGAGAAATGCTGGATTTCTTTTGAAACTTAGCTGAAGAAAGTACTGTGTCACCTATGTTTAAATTATCCCCTGCAGAGTTTCCCATGTGCAGAGCTCTGACAAATTGGCATTTGAAATCTCTGTGTAACATAAGGAGAATAATAAAAAAAATTAAAAAATAAAAATATAAACCTTGCAAAAGAAATTATCTATAAAATCCTCATATAAGGGGATACTCAAATATATATTCAGACAAAAAGCATAAAATGTCTTAGCCTCTGTATTTTTAAGCATAGGAATGGATATTTAGGGATCTAAAAAGCAATGACTAATAGTAATATTTTAGACAAATGCTACAAATAGATGTATACATATTTGACAATTTTTCCCTTTGTTTTACAGGAAAACAAGATGTCCTTGGTCATAAAAACAGATGTGGATATTTTCTATTTTAACATAAAAATTAATAACACTATTATTTTTATTTCAGATCTACATTTGGTATTGTGTTGCATTCAAATATGCATTAGAAATATGAAATACATTGCATTCCTATTGAGATACAATAAAATACCAGGATGCTGAATGCTATTTTAGATGGATTTTGAGATAACAGTTAGCAGTATAAATTTTTATTGATATGATTATTAAAAATATGCTTATTTCTGATATTGAAGTGATCAGAGAAGATAGTACTATATGATCCTATGAATATTAAACACATAGGCCTAGATTTGGAGTTTGGCGTTAGCCGTGAAAACCAGCGTTAGAGGCTCCTAACGCTGGTTTTAGGCTAACTCCGGTATTTGGAGTCACTCAAAAAAGGGTCTAACGCTCACTTTCAGCCACGACTTTTCCATACCGCAGATCCCCTTACGTCATTTGCGTATCCTATCTTTTCAATGGGATCTTTCTAACTCCGGTATTTAGAGTCGTGTCTGAAGTGAGCGTTAGAAATCTAACGACAAAACTCCAGCCGCAGAAAAAAGTCAGTAGTTAAGAGCTTTATGAACCGGCGTTAGCCCAGAAAGCTCTTAACTACTGTACTCTAAAGTACACTAACACCCATAAACTACCTATGTACCCCTAAACCGAGGTCCCCCCACATCGCCGCCACTCGATTAAATTTTTTAACCCCTAATCTGCCGACCGCCACCTACGTTATACTTATGTACCCCTAATCTGCTGCCCCTAACACCTCCGACCCCTGTATTATATTTATTAACCCCTAATCTGCCCCCCACAATGTCGCCGCCAACTACCTACAATAATTAACCCCTAATCTGCCGACCGCAAAGCGCTGCCACCTACATTATAGCTATGTACCCCTAATCTGCTGCCCTTAACACCGCCGACCCGTATATTATATTTATTAACCCCTAATCTGCCCCCCACAACGTCGCCTCCACCTGCCTACACTTATTAACCCCAAATCTGCCGACCGGACCGCACCGCTACTATAATAAAGTTATTAACCCCTAATCCGCATCACTAACCCTATAATAAATAGTATTAACCCCTAATCTGCCCTCCCTAACATCGCCGACACCTAACTTCAAACATTAACCCCTAATCTGCCGACCGGAGCTCACCGCTATTCTAATAAATGTATTAACCCCTAAAGCTAAGTCTAACCCTAACACTAACAACCCCCTAAATTAAATATAATTTTAATCTAACGAAATTAATTAACTCTTATTAAATAAATTATTCCTATTTAAAACTAAATACTTACCTGTAAAATAAATCCTAATATAGCTACAATATAAATTATAATTACATTGTAGCTATTTTAGGATTAATAATTATTTTACAGGCAACTTTGTAATTATTTTAACCATGTACAATAGCTATTAAATAGTTAAGAACTATTTAATAGTTACCTAGTTAAAATAATTACAAAATTACCTGTAAAATAAATCCTAACCTAAGTTACAATTAAACCTAACACTATACTATCATTAAATTAATTAAATAAAATACCTACAATTACCTACAATTAAACCTAACACTACACTATCAATAAATTAATTAAATACAATATGTACAAATAACTACAATGAAATAAACTAACTAAAGTACAAAAAATAAAAAAGAACTAAGTTACAAAAAATAAAAAAAATATTTACGGGGGGCGGAGCTAACCGCCAAAGATGCAAGACGCACTGAGCTGGAGCTCCTACTAAAACTTTATAACATGGAACGTAGAATAGTTATATTCCCTCCAATTTACTAGTTCCTGAGGGGCAATAACATTGGAAGATCCCTGAGACATGTGGATAAAGACTCGGTGGCTAATTAAGTATTTTTGAGATGAAGATCTGAAGTGCAGCTCCCCGCCACACGCTGACTCGCCATCTTGGAGACGAGTGTGCTGCTACCGACATGGAAGCCCAAGACCTATATGCCAGTATTAAAGGCCTGTTGGAAGAACATGGGAGGAAACTCTGTGACAGGCTTGACGCTTTTACGGTCAAAATTCAAGCAGCACGTCTAAGCAGCGCTACTCCTGTTGTGGATCACGGAACGGTACTGGAGCCACAAGATAGCGCGGCACCTACAGATCCCTGGCCGGGTACTCCATTACTGATGCCGTCGGGGGCGGACCCAGGAGAGGGATCCCGCTCCCCCTTTGCAGACTCAAAAGGCCGGTATGTGCCCTGCTGGGAGCAATGCAAAAGTCTCCGGATGCTCCGGTCTGAGAGCCAGTGCCCTCCTGAGATCACCCGGTCTGTCTGGTCCCGTTTGAATGTTGACGGGTTTGCTTGCATGCAAGTGGGGTAAGCCGCCTCTACAAGCTAGAACTGTGTATGGCTGAGCGATATTATTGTCACTGCGTGAGATGATACTGCTCTGTGCCCCCTACCCAGAGGTTCCCTCCTTACTACAGAGTATTAATGATGGCACTTTGCCGGATACCTATCTGAGGAGTGCCTCAGGCTTCTATATATCTCCTGACACACTCCCTTGCTACTTGACAAACCCACAGTCCTGCTCACCGCATGGTCCTTACCCTAGACCTGCCATCCCATGCAAGTTAGCTCACTAGTCGGTGGGGATTTAACCCCTTAGTGACCAGAGCACTTTTCCATTTTCTGTCCGTTTGGGACCAAGGCTATTTTTACATTTTTGCGGTGTTTGTGTTTAGCTGTAATTTTCTTCTTACTCATTTACTGTACCCACACATATTATATACCGTTTTTCTCGCCATTAAATGGACTTTCTAAAGATACCATTATTTTCATCATATCTTATAATTTACTATAAAAAAAATGATAAAATATGAGGAAAAATGGAAAAAAAACACACTTTTTCTAACTTTGACCCCCAAAATCTGTTACATATCTAAAACCACCAAAAAACACCCATGCTAAATAGTTTCTAAATTTTGTCCTGAGTTTAGAAATACCCAATGTTTACATGTTCTTTGCTTTTTTTGCAAGTTATAGGGCCATAAATATAAGTAGCACTTTGCTATTTCCAAACCATTTTTTTCCAAAATTAGCGCTAGTTACATTAGAACACTGATATCTTTCAGGAATCCCTGAATATCCCTTGACATGTATATATTTTTTTTTTGTAGACATCCCAAAGTATTGATCTAGGCCAATTTTGGTATATTTCATACCACCATTTCACCGCCAAATGCGATCAAATACAAAAAATTGTTCACTTTTTCACAAATTTTTTCACAAACTTTAGGTTTCTCACTGAAATTATTTACAAACTGCTTGTGCAATTATGGCATAAATGGTTGTAAATTCTTCTCTGGGATCCCCTTTGTTCAGAAATAGCACACATATATGGCTTTGGCGTTGCTTTTTGGTAATTAGAAGGCCGCTAAATGCCACTGCGCACCACAAGTGTATCATGCCCAGCAGTTAAGGGGTTAATTAGGGAGCTTTTAGGGAGCTTGTAGGGTTAATTTTAGCTTTAGTGTAGTGTAGTAGACAACCCCAAGTATTGATCTAGGCACATTTTGGTATATTTCATGCCACCATTTCACCGCCAAATGCGATCAAATTAAAAAAAACGTAAAATTTTTCACAATTTTAGGTTTCTCACTGAAATCATTTACAAACAGCTTGTGCAATTATGGCACAAATGGTTGTAAATGCTTGTCTGGGATCCCCTTTGTTCAGAAATAGCAGACATATATGACTTTGGCGTTGCTTTCTGGTAATTAGAAGGCCACTAAATCCTGTTGCGCCTCACACGTGTATTATGGCTAGCAGTGAAAGGGTTAATTAGGGAGTTTGTAGTGAGCTTGCAGGGTTAATTTTAGCTTTAGTGTAGAGATAAGCCTCCCATCTGACACATCCCACCCCCTGATCCCTCCCAAACAGCTCCCTTCCCTCCCCCACCCCACAATTGTCCCCGCCATCTTAAGTACTGGCAGAAAGTCTGCCAGTACTAAAATAAAAGGGTTTTTAAAAAAAAATGAATTTTTTTTAGCATATTTACATATGCTACTGTGTAGGATCCCCCCCTTAGCCCCCAACCTCCCTGATCCCCCCCAAAACCGCTCTCTAACCCTCCCCTCTGCCTTATTGGGGGCCATCTTGGGTACTGGCAGCTGTCTGCCAGTACCCAGTTTACAATAAAAAATGCTTTTTTTTTGTTTTTTTTGTTTTTTTTCTGTAGTGTAGCTTCCCCCCCCCCCCCCACCCCCCACAGACTAACCCCCACCACCTTGCTTATTGTTTAAAATTTTATTTTTGATATATTTTTTATTTCCCATTTTCTGTAGTGTAGCGGTTCCCACCCGCTCCCTCCCCGTGCACGCGTCCGCCCCCACCCTCCCGTGCACGCGCGCGCGCCCGTGCGCGCCCCCAGCCACCCCCGCCCACGATCCCGCCCCCCTTCACATCCACATGGCCATCGATGGCCGCCACCCGCCTCCCGGTCCGGCTCCCACCCACCAACGCAGGTAGCCACCGATCTCCGGTGCAGAGAGGGCCACAGAGTGGCTCTCTCTGCACCGGATGACTTAAAAACGTTATTGCAGGATGCCTCCATATCGAGGCATCACTGCAATAACCGGAAAGCAGCTGGAAGCAAGCAGGATCGCTTCCAGCTGCTTTCCACACTGAGGACGTGCAGGGTACGTTCTCAGGCATTAACTGCCTTTTTTCTGAGGACGTACCCTGCACGTCCTCAGTCGTTAAGGGGTTAAGCTTACAGGACATTGAGATTATTAACACTGATGCCTGGTGACTATACTAGTACAACAAACTGGTGCTGGGGCACTGACTGTTACATATATCTTCCTATGAAGCCCTGGGTTAGCTTCAGCGTTGTAGCCTCTGCCTCAGCCAATGGGACAAGGAACCACTTCTTCTGTAATTTCCCTTGGGATTACAATTTTCCTGTAACATTGCAGACCTGTCAACTACTTCCCCCATCCTAAAACACAGAAACACAACCGCTATATGTAAACAGTTTTATCCAGCGTTAGTCAAACTGAGCATTGCCTGGTGTGCCCTGTGGACATTATCTCTTGTCACACTGACCACAAGGCGTAAGGTGTCGTTGCACTCATGAGAACGCATGGCCTGTTATTAACCAACCCATATATTTGTAACATAGACCTTGCAAGCAAATATAGAGAGATATCACTGTAGAAGGGGTGCAAAGTCTGCTAGACAAGACGAAAAGTGAGACAGTTTAGGGGTAAAGCACTCTGGGGATCACAAGAGTAAATAATCATTAACCAATAACTGGCTTAGTGAAAATGTCTTTGATATACAAGTTTCTCTCCAAGGGTACTAATGAAAATATATAAAGGTTTATGATACTTAAAATATTCCTAGACACCTTTTAGGCTAAGTACCTTGTATTTTTTCTATCAGTGAGGCACTGTCATAGCAGTATGGACCCTCAGGGTGTTTTCTTAGGAATAATTTTACACTATGCGACACTCAGCCAAGTAAAAGTGAACAATGTATTTGTGTAAGTGTTTATATACCCTATTGCATTACTGGTCAAATGTAGTGATATTGAATTGTAGAGCTTTGTGTAAAACATAGTACCACTGACAGGTATGGAGCATCTTCATAGTTCATGTTAACCCCATCCAGGATAGGTGTATCTGTAATGTTGTTTAGACAATTTTTTACTCTCACCACTAATATACATAGGTTGTATGTTACTTGTTAATGAGGGCATATGCAGAAAACATAGGTTTGACTGGGTACTAAGTCAAATAAAGAGGACATTATTATTCGTTTTCACTCGCCCCCCCCTCCTTCTCCTCCCCCTCTTCCTTCCCTCCCCCCCCCACTATGGAGTTAGGGATAAAACTATTTATCCTGCACATTTAATTTGCTGGCAGAGTTTTGTAGCTTTTGTCCTTCCCGTAGAGCCATCATTGTAGTTTGTCCACATATCAGTGTAAGAAGGCTCTCCGGACCATAACATGGCAGGACCTACTGTACCTCATTGTATGTGCTTGAATGTTCACAGTCCAGTCTGTTCGCACGATTGTAATATAACTACCTTCATGTAAGCACAAGCAACCGTTAGGGTAGCAGAGAATGTCACTGGCGATAATAGATTTAGATGTAAACAAAATGTATTGAAAGCCTGAAACTTAAAAATTACTACAGGCCCCATGATTACTGCTTTGCTGCCCCTTCAGCAGATATAACAGTACTATTAGTCTTGAGCCCTAATGTACTGCCCACGGTTCTTGTGCCTCCCATTTTGATGTTTCTCTAGCAGTGTGCGAGCTATCTACACATCAAATGTTATTAATCCTTATCTCCTTAATCGTTGTGTACACCTTCATCTTTATTCCAGTTTTCTGGACCTACCCAGGGTCCTGGCAGGTGTGCGAAGGTCTATGTTCAGTATAGGCCCAAAAGTGGTCTATCTCTCTCAAAAACCCTCTGATTGATACTTAAAGAGCATTGGGGTCCAAAAGTGGCCACAGCCATTCCTGAGGTGAAAAAAGGGGGGAAGTTGATGTTTGCTCTCCAACCGTTATGTATGTACTATACTTTTCAACTTCGTTGTTAACCTGATTTGTTATGTACAATGTAATGCATGTTATTGCACATCTTTGTATCAACTCCTGATTTATGTTATATTGAGCAAACAGAATTTTGCTTTTGTATCTGTTGGTCCCTCAATAAAAAATTAAAAAAAAAAAAAAAAAAAATATTTACAAACATAAGAAAAATATTACAACAATTTTAAACTAATTACACCTACTCTAAGCCCCCTAATAAAATAACAAAGACCCCCAAAATAAAAAATGCCCTACCCTATTCTAAATTACTAAAGTTCAAAGCTCTTTTACCTTACCAGCCCTGAACAGGGCCCTTTGCGGGGCATGCCCCAAGAAGTTCAGCTCTTTTTCCTGTAAAAAAAAACATACAATACTCCCCCCCAACATTACAACCCATCACCCACATACCCCTAATCTAACCCAAACCCCCCTTAAATAAACCTAACACTAAGCCCCTGAAGATCATCCTACCTTGTCTTCACCTCACCAGGTATCACCGATCGGTCCTGGCTCCAAAATCTTCATCCAACCCAAGCGGGGGCTGGCGATCCATCATCCGGTGGCTGAAGAGGTCCAGAAGAGGCTCCAAAGTCTTCATCCTATCCGGGAAGAAGAGTAGATCCGGACCGGCAACCATCATCTTCCAAGCGGCATCTTCTATCTTCATCCGATGAGGACCGGCTCCATCCTGAAGACCTCCGACGCGGACCCATCTTCATCCGGCGACGTCCAACTGAAGAATGACGGTTCCTTTAAGGGACGTCATCCAAGATGGCGTCCCTCGAATTCCGATTGGCTGATAGGATTCTATCAGCCAATCAGAATTAAGGTAGGAATATTCTGATTGGCTGATGGAATCAGCCAATCAGAATCAAGTTCAATCCGATTGGCTGATCCGATCAGCCAATCAGATTGAGCTTGCATTCTATTGGCTGATCAGAACAGCCAATAGAATGCGAGCTCAATCTGATTGGCTGATTGGATCAGCCAATCGGATTGAACTTGATTCTGATTGGCTGATTCCATCAGCCAATCAGAATTTTCCTACCTTAATTCCGATTGGCTGATAGAATCCTATCAGCCAATCGGAATTCGAGGGACGCCATCTTGGATGACGTCCCTTAAAGGAACCTTCATTCGGCTAGTAGGCGTCGGGAGAAGAGGATGTTCCGCGTCGGATGGAAGATAATGGCTCCCGAAGAAAGAAGATTGAAGATGCTGTTGATAGAAGACTTCATCCGGATCATGGACCTCTTCAGCTCCCGCTTGGATGAAGACTTCATCCGGATCATGGACCTCTTCAGCTCCCGCTTGGATGAAGACTTCAGCCGGATCATGGACCTCTTCAGCCCCCCGCTTGGGCTTGGATCAGGACATCGGAGGAGCTCTTCAGGACGGATCGGTGAACCTGGTATGGTGAAGATAAGGTAGGAAGATCTTCAGGGGCTTAGTGTTAGGTTTATTTAAGGGGGGTTTGGGTTAGATTAGGGGTATGTGGGTGGTGGGTTGTAATGTTGGGGGGTATTGTATGTTTTTTTTACAGGCAAAAGAGCTGAACTTCTTGGGGCATGCCCCGCAAAGGGCCCTGTTCAGGGCTGGTAAGGTAAAAGAGCTTTGAACTTTAGTAATTTAGAATAGGGTAGGGCATTTTGTTATTTTGGGGGTCTTTGTTATTTTATTAGGGGGCTTAGAGTAGGTGTAATTAGTTTAAAATTGTTGTAATATTTTTCTTATGTTTGTAGATATTTTTTTATTTTTTTGTAACTTAGTTCTTTTTTATTTTTTGTACTTTAGTTAGTTTATTTCATTGTAGTTATTTGTAGATATTGTATTTAATTAATTTATTGATAGTGTAGTGTTAGGTTTAATTGTAGGTAATTGTAGGTATTTTATTTAATTAATTTATTGATAGTGTAGTGTTAGGTTTAATTGTAACTTAGGTTAGGATTTATTTTACAGGTAATGTTGTAATTATTTTAACTAGGTAACTATTAAATAGTTCTTAACTATTTAATAGCTATTGTACCTGGTTAAAATAAATACAAAGTTACCTGTAAAATAAATATTAATCCTAAAATAGCTACAATGTAATTATAATTTATATTATAGCTATATTAGGATTTATTTTACAGGTAAGTATTTAGCTTTAAATAGGAATATTTTATTTAATAAGAGTTAATTAATTTCGTTAGATTAAAATTATATTTAATTTAGGGGGGTGTTAGTGTTAGGGTTAGACTTAGCTTTAGGGGTTAATACATTTATTAGAATAGCGGTGAGCTCCGGTCGGCAGATTAGGGGTTAATAATTGAAGTTAGGTGTCGGCGATGTTAGGGAGGGCAGATTAGGGGTTAATACTATTTATTATAGGGTTAGTGAGGCGGATTAGGGGTTAATAACTTTATTATAGTAGCGCTCAGGTCCGGTCGGCAGATTAGGGGTTAATAAGTGTAGGCAGGTGGAGGCGACGTTGTGGGGAGCAGATTAGGGGTTAATAAATATAATATAGGGGTCGGCGGTGTTAGGGGCAGTAGATTAGGGGTACATGGGGATAATGTAAGTAGCGGCGGTTTACGGAGCGGCAGATTAGGGGTTAAAAAAATATGCAGGGGTCAGCGATAGCGGGGGCGGCAGAATAGGGGTTAATAAGTGTAAGGTTAGGGGTGTTTAGACTCGGGGTACATGTTAGGGTGTTAGGTGCAGACGTAGGAAGTATTTACGCATAGCAAACAATGGGGCTGCGTTAAGAGCTGAACGCGGCTTTTTTGCAGGTGTTAGGTTTTTTTTCAGTTCAAACAGCCCCATTGTTTCCTATGGGGGAATCGTGCACGAGCACGTTTTTGAGGCTGGCCACGTCCGTAAGCAACTCTGGTATCGAGAGTTGAAGTTGCATTAAAAATGCTCTACGCTCCTTTTTTGGAGCCTAACGCAGCCTTTATGTGGACTCTCAATACCAGAGTTATTTTTATGGTGCGGCCAGAAAAAAGCCGGCGTTAGCTACGCGGGTCTTTACCGACAAAACTCTAAATCTAGCCGATAGTTTTTTTAATATCAAATTATAGCGTACATATTAAAAATATACAATTTGTAATTTTCTATTAGCGGTATTGAGAATGAACTATTTGTTTTTGTCATGTTGCCCCCCCGGTGTTGTGATGCGAGAATTACAGCCAAAAGACAATTGGTTGTCAACAAAGATGCATTTCCCTAGCAACCATATATCCCAGGTTGTCCAATGAGATGTTCAGCTGTGAGGGTCTCCCAAACCAATTCGCCAATGATGGTACAGAAAAAAAAGGGGTGGGGTTATATCACATGATAAAACCCCAAGCATAGAGAGGGAAAAAAGCTGCTACTGGCTGTTTGTCTGCTAACTGGTAACTGAAAATTGCTGCTGGAACCCAGTTACTATAAGCAAAAATAGCTACGCTTACTTCTCCATATTGCAAAACTCTATTTTTGGTATTCTGAGGTGAAATTTTTACCTGTTGAGAAATATTGGAAGCTGAATATTGATTTGGTAAATTATATGAGGTTGCTAAATATACTGTAGGTAAAATATTTAAAACAAACATTCATTGTTAATGTAGTTAATAGATTAAAAAGAGCAGTTTGTATTTCAGTTTACATTCATAGTCTGTGTATTTTCAAACTATCCCTTAATGTTAAATAATTTATCTGTGCAAATATATATATATATATATATATATATATATATATATATATATATATATATATATATATGTGTGTGTGTATATATATATATATATATATATATATATATATATCTTAATTGTAGATAACTAATTGTCTTAATTGTAGATAACTAAGAATGTATTTCTGCTTAGACATAGGAGTTGGTTGTTTGCACAAATAATATATACAATTTCGGGTGTTTTAATTAGAGTGTATATTGTACTATTGTTTAATTAAGCACTGTTAAAATTATACCAGTCTGAATGTTAGTGGCTTATATCTTGATCTCATTATGTTAATTAAATGAAATTCAATTGTGAATAAGGCTAGTTATAAAGTTACAATTTGGTTTGCTTTGTATAGAGCATTGCAATAGTTTAAACACTGTATAGTTTGACTCATATTCTGGTTCCTACAAATATATTTCAATGTGTTTATAAATATTAACTAATAAAAAGAACTTAGGAATTTTATATTAATTTTATGGTTTTGGTATATGTATTTTTATTGGGGTTTATTTTAAAGAATAATTATTAAATATATTGTGTTATAACCCGGCCATATACTGACATGTATAACACAGTAAATAGTTGCACATAATAAAATTAAGTGACCGTGGATTTATATATAATAACCTTATAACTTAGTTATAAAAAAAACAATTAATGGGGACAGTTAGTACATCAAATATATCATAATGCGTTCCAATCAAATGCTTAATATTTTTGGTGTAACAGATACCATCTTATATACTGTCGGTTTATTTTCTCTTTAGCTGCTTTAGTTGTATACCAAAAGACATGAAAAATCTTATTGTAAATGTCTACGTACACCCATATATATGACATGTTGCTAAATAACACCATCCATTTTGTGATATTAACGACAGCACACTAGGTGTGAATCACCACCTCTTTTCCATCTGGTTATATGATCTGTGTCCTCTGTAGACCTAAGATGCTGAATAAATCTTTCTTTTAGGGGTCTTTTGGTTTTTCCTGTCTATTGAAGTTTACATATTTGACAAGTTAGTACATAAACAACATGTGTGGTTGCACAGTTAATATAGAAGTTTATGTCATATTCATTTTTAGTGGTATAGGACACAAATTTGTCACCCTCTGATACAAAATTGCAAGTTTTGCAAATTGGCCTTCTACATTTAAAGACGCCTTTTCTCTTTTTAAGCCAGCATATATTCTTAACTGGTTTCATATCTGAGGGGGACAGATAATTGGCCAAAGTTTTTCCTTTTCTGGGGATAAAATCACACCCTTTCTGTACAATTTCCTTTATAATTGAATCTGAATAAAGAATAGGTAGCGATTCCTTGATGATGTCACATATTTTATTATATTCTAAACTTTATGATGTTATAAATTTTGGTTTACTACCCTTGAACGCCTTCATCTTATGTCTGTATTTTAATAGATCCCTGGGCATGAGATCTACATTGTTCTTAGCTTGAATCAGGGTGTCTTCTCTATACTCACGTTCTTTAAATCTTATAATGGCCTTGTTGGCCTTTTTTTGATACTCTTGGTCATTGGTACAATTTCTCTTAATGCAAATAAATTCCCCTTTGGGGATGCCTTTAAGCACATGTCTTGGATGACATGAATCAAACTCTAATAATGTGTTTCCAGCTGTTTCCTTCCTATACATAATAGTTTCAATAGAATGATCTTCCCTATTGCTCCTGACCGTGAGATCAAGAAAATTTACAGAATCAGTACTGTGTTCTCCTGTAAGTTCAATACCACATTAATTATAGTTTAGTTATTTACAAATGATTTATTAGTTTCTTGCTCATCACAGTCCAGGACAAAGAACAGATCATCTATATACCGAAAATACTGTATAATGTTCTGTTTAAATGGATTTCAATCTCCAAAGACATGGGACAGCACCCACCAACCCATAAAAATGTTGGTATACGAGGGGGCTAATTTAGCCCCCATTGCTGTCCCACGCCTTTGGAGATAGTACTCGGTCTGAAACATGAAAAAATTATGAGTGAGCAAAAATTCTATAGCTCTCAACAGAAATATTTTTGTAGCTGGTTCAAAACTGCTGTAAGATTCAAAGAAAAATTCTATAGCAGAAATGCCTTTCTCATGTTCTATAGAGGTATAAAGTGCTGTGACATCCACAACAAGAAATCTATAATTAGACTTCCATTTGATGTTTTTGATTTTGTTTAAAAATGCTGTTGTGCCCTGTATATAGCTAGGTAATTGCACAACCAAGGGTTGCAAAAATGTGTCAACTAGTTCTGAGAGAGCCTCATTCAATAAACCTATGCCTGCTATAATGGGTCTATCAGGGGGGCAACTAGGATTTTTGTGAATTTTTGGAAAATGATGATATACTGTATAGGGCTAACAGGATATTGTGTAGTTAATTTCTCCTCAATCTGTTGAGTGATAATGTTGTTATAGCTAGGATATTTAATTATCTCCATCATTTCTTTTTGAAATGTATTTGTAGGGTTCTTGGTTAATTTAATATACACATTTCTATCGTTTAGTTGTCTCTTGGCTTCGGCAATGTAGTCTGTCCTAATAAGGACGACTACATTAACGCCTTTATCAGATAGCCTAATTATGAGATTCTCATTTTCAGAAAGAAGTTTAAGAGCTGTTCTTTCTTGGGATTTTAAATTTGAGTACTGTTTTCCAAACTTGTTAGAGTTAGATTCACTTAGTACCCAAAGTTTTACTTCTACAGTTTTTAAAAAAACATCTAAATCCTTGGACCGTGTATGTATTGGATAAAATGTGCTTTTATTTTTTAAATGTTTAAGAGAGATGTCTCTTTCTCCTAAAAGGTCAGTAGAAGTATCCCCCCCCCCCCCATACAGGAAGAGATGTTCTAAATCTCTAACTGTATTCCATTCAGAAAACTCTAATTCATGAGATGTCACCGCATGCGCAGTAACATCTATGTCTGTGCAAAGATCTTTTTGTTTCTCTCCATCACTCATGAAAAAATGTTTTTGCAACATGCTTTTGCGTGCAAACTTATTGATATCTAGTATCATTTTGAATAGATTAAAGTGATTGGCAGGCACAAAATTGAATCCCCTTGATAATACATCTATTTGTGTTTGTGTTAAAGATACAGATGACAAGTTAATTAGATCTTTAGTCATGCACATTTTTTGTCACTTTCTGTAACCTGGTTGTATGTGTCCTCTGTGAATTTCTTTGATTGAACTGCTTCCTTTTGAGATTTCCTGCACCCTCCCCTTCTTCCTCTATGGATTTCTTTCTCCCTACATGAACTGTCCGATGCTGCTTGTTTTTTGACTAAAGAATAGAGCTTTCTATATAGTGTATATCCTCTTGTTGTTGTAATACCATTGGAGTGGCACTTTCTTCACGTATATCACCATCAGATGAGTCACACTTGTATTCTGTATCAGAGAATGTTACTGTTTTCCCCTTTTTCCCAGATTTCCAAAATGCATCTTTGTTTTTATTCTTCAAGTTTCGTTTATATCCAGATCTTGCTGTTTTCTTGACTCCACCTGTATACCTGTTTGGAGTCATAGTCCTTCTTGTCTCAACACATTTTCCTAGATTTAAATTGCCATAACTCCTGTTTGAATATGTTCATCTTTGTCTAGAACTGTTTATCATAGTCCTTATCTTGTTGAAAGTTTTTAAGTTTGTCTTGTGTGTCTCTCAGTTCGGTCAGTAAATCTTTTCTTTGTTGTTTTTTATAACTTATCAACAGGTTAATTAAGGCAAATAAGCAGATATCCAAAATAGTGTTCCATTTTTATATAAATTCTGTGTCTGTTACTGTGAATGATGGAAATTTTCTGATGCGCAATCCTCTTGGGATGTGTTTTTCGTGTTTATATAGCAAGAAAGACTTGATATCCAGATCTACTTTTATATCTTTTTCTTAAGGAGTCCATTTAAAAAAAGAGACTATCAAGTGTGTACAATATATCCTCATATAGGTCAGTAGCATTGTATTTAAATTCACTTAATACATCTGACTGCTCAGAATTTACCTCCATGTTGTAAATCAAATGGGAAAGGTATATCAATGTCAGAAAAAAGAGATCAGTGTATAAGTAGTGCTATGTATAAATGTGCTGGCTATTCAAAGAAAAAAAGGAGAAAGTAATTTGTGTATAGGTAATAAGCTATTAACCCACCTCCTCTTTAGCCGTTATTGTCTTCTTTTTCATGTACAGGTAACATAGTAGTCCATCGAGTTCAACCTATACAAATCTAAAATACTTACAAAAAGCTCCAGTTAAGCTTAAATAACCCCACTTAAAGGTGCCCATTTAATACTAGCAATCATATCCATGAATTTTGTTTATATACAGATATGTATCCAGACTATTTTTAAATGTATCTAGGGTATTGGCATTCATAGGGTTGCCACCCGTTCCTTAAAATACAGAACACTTATAAGTTACACATGCTGCAGGGTGTGCAGGGAAGAATGTGAATAGTGCTGTCCAGAAACACAATACATGCTCCTCCCTGCACACCCTGCAGCATGTGTAAATCATAAGTGTCCAGGAAAACATGGCTGAAGTGGCAACCCTAGGCATTCACTACCTCCTTTGGTAATGAGTTCCACAATTTTATTGCTCTTACAGTGAAAAAAAACGTTTCCGTTGCAGGAGATTAAATCTCCTTTCCTCCAACCTTAAAGGATTACTTTCTGTTATAATTTTTAAGCTAAACAACTAACATATTAAAGTTAATAAACATTAATTAAAACCTACTGACCTATATTTTCTCCAAAACAAAGTTTCATAACGTTCTAAAAGTTATATCTTTTATTCGCTGATGATGTCACGTTATCCTGCCCACTATTTTCAGCACTGCATGTTCAAAATACTTAAACCAATTACTTTGTGTTTAAAGCGCCATTTTGAAACCTAGGTATTGTAAACGGATTGGTACAGAGCAAAGGATACCCACGGAGTGGGTTTGGAAAACAATTAAATTTGCAGACAAGATTTCTGATATACGGTAGAGATATGTTAATGAAATGCTATTGATAAAAAGTGTATTTGGGGTAGTTAGTTAGTAACAGGCATAGAAAATATTTACTTACAGTGGCCCTTTAAATTGTGGCCTCTTGTCAGAAACGATTTTCTTGGAATAAACAGAGCTTCTGCCATCTCTGTATATGGGCCTTGAATATATTTAAATAAAGTAATCATGTCACCTTTCAAGCGCCTTTTTTTCTAAAGAAAACAGACCCAGTTTGGCTAGCCTCTCCTGATAGGTTAAATTATCCAATCCCCTTATTAGCTTTGTGGCCCTTCTCTGAACTTTTTCTAGTTCTGCAGTATCTTTTATTGCGATCGGTCCCCAGAACTGCACTCGATACTCAAGGTAAAGGTCTTACCAGGGCTTTATATAGTGACAGAATTATGCTTTCCTCTCTTGAATCAATGCCTCTTTTAATACATGCTAGTATTTAATTAGCCTTTGAAGCCGCTGCCTTGCATTGTGCACCCATCTTTAGCTTGTTATCTATTACTACAACCAAATCCCTTTACTCATCTGTTTGTCTTGTCCCATTTAAAAAATACGTTGCCTGCTTATTTTTACTTCCAAAATGTAGAACCTTGCATTTTCCTGTATTAAATCTCATTTTCCATTTACTTGCCCATACTTCTAATTTTTGCAGATCCCTTTGTAACGAAAGTTCATCCTGCTCTGACCTAATGACCTTACTTAATTTAGTATCATCTGCAAAAATAGAGATGTAGCTATTTAATCCTTGCTCCAAGTAATTTATAAAAATATTAAAAAGAACAGGACCCAGCACAAATCCCTGGGGGACTCCATTGATTACCTTTGTCCAATCTGAGTATGATCCATTTACTACTACTCGTTGCTCCCTATCTTTTATCCAGTTATTTATCCATGAGCTAACATTTTCAGCTATTCCCAGTCCCTTAATTTTGTGCATTAATCTCCCATGTGGTACTGTTTCAAATGCCTTTGCAAAATCTAAGTATATCACATCAACTAATTCCCCTTTATCTATATTTTTACTTACTTCTTTGTAGAATCTAATTAGATTAGTTTGACATGATCTATTTCTCCTAAAAACATGCTGATTAGAACTCATAATCTTGTTTATTATTATTCTTTATTTATAAAATGCCAACAGATTCTGCAGCGCTGTCCATGGGTAACAAAGTTAAAAAGGACAGTACAATATGAGACACCAGACAAAATTTAACAAACAAATACAGGGGGAATTGAGAGCCCTGTTCCCGTGGGAACTTACAATCTAAATGGGTAGGAGGATGAGAAACACAAGGTGGGGACTGCAAAGGTGGGAATGATGTTAGTGTGGAGTTAGATTAGGGCAACTATTAGGCAAGTGGAATTCATTAGTTACTGATTTGGTGATAGGCTGCCCTGAACAAGAAGGTCTTTAAGGAGCGTTTAAAGGAGGAGAGGTTGGGGGAAAGTCTGACAGCTCGAGGAAGTGCGTTCCAGAGGTTTGGTGCCGCATGAGAGAAGTCCTGTAGTCTAGCATGAAAGGCAAGGAGTAGATCGTTGTTGGATCTTAGGGGACGGGCTGGAGTATATTTGTTGATGAGTGAGGAAAGGTATGGGGGTGCTGCATTGGTAAGGGCTTTGTAGGTCAGAGTGAGAATTTTTAATTTAATTCTGCTGTGAATGGGGAGCCAGTGAAGGGACTCACAGAGGGGTGCAGCGGATACAGAACGTCGGGAGAGGTGGATTAGCCTAGCAGAGGCATTTAGGATGGATTGAAGGGGGGAGAGGCGGGAGATAGGAAGGCCAGTTAGTAGGTTGTTACAGTAGTCAAGCCGGGAAATTACTAGGGAATGGATTAGCTGTTTAGTAGTTTCAGCACTCAGAAAAGGATGAATTTTGGAGATATTGCATAGGTGGTTGCGACAGGATGAAGAGAGCGATTGGATGTGGGGTATGAAGGACAGATTGGATTCAACTGTAACTCCTAGGCAGCGGACTTGGGGTGATGGGGAGATAGTGGTGTCACCAACAGTGATAGTAAAGTTGGAAACTGGAGTAGAATTAGATGGGGGAATTAGAAGAAGCTCAGTCTTGGACATGTTGATTTTTAGGTGGTGAGAGTCCATCCAGGAAGAAATGCCAGATAAGCAGTCGCTGATGTGGGAAAGGACAGAAGGAGAGAGCGCAGGGGTGGATAGGTAGATCTGAATATCATCAGCATAGAGGTGATAGTTGAAGCCATAGCTACTAATAAGTTTACCCAGTGATGAAGTATAAATAGAGAAGAGTAGAGGGCCTAGAACAGAGTCTTGAGGTACTCCAACAGACAGAGGCAATGGAGAGGAGGAGTCGCCAGCAAATGAGTCAGAAAACGACCTATTAGAGAGATAACAGTAGATCCAGGAGAGGGCAATGTCCCAGAGCCCAAGGGAGCTGAGAGTCCGTAGAAGGAGGGGATGGTCAACAGTGTCAAAGGCAGCAGACAGGTCAAGTAAGATAAGTATAGAATAGTGGCCATTGTTTTTAGCAGAAAGAAGATCGTTAGTAACCTTGGTGAGGGCAGTCTCAGTTGAGTGTTGGGGATGGAAGCCAGATTGCAGGGGGTCAAGCAATGAGTTGGAGGATAGGAAGTGTGTTAGGCGATCGAAAACTAGTTTTTCCAGGACTTTAGAAGCTAACAGAAGTAGTGATATGGGGCGGTAGTTTGCAGGAGAATTGGGGTCCAGGGAGGGTTTTTTGAGGATGGAGTGACCTTTGCATGCTTGAAGGATGATGGAAATGAGTCAGTAGTAAGAGATCGGTTCAATAGGTTAGTAATAGCTGGGGTGAGGGTAGAGGACAGAGAAGGTATTAGATGTGAAGGGAAAGGGTCAAGGGTGCAGGTAGTGAGGTGTGAGGTAAATATTAGGGAACTCACTTCATTCTCAGTGGTTGGGGGGAAGATACTGAGAGTGTTGGAGGGGGTGACCTAGGGCGGAGATGAAAGGTTTGCAGTCTTGTGGTGGGATGTTACTTTGGATGGTAAGTGTTTTGTTGAAAAAGTAGTCTGCCAAGTCTTGAGCACTAAAGTCAGATGAAGGGGGTGATGCAGGTGGATAGAGGAGAGTGTTGAAAGTGTAGAAGAGACGTTTAGGGTTTGAGGCGTGAGAAGATATGAGAGAAGAGCAGTAGTTTTGCTTGGCTAAGTGAAGGGCAGAGGAGTAAGAATAAAGAATGAACTTATAGTGTAGGAAATTGGGTTCAGAGCAGGATTTCCTCCAGGCACGTTCAGCAGCACGGGAGCATTTTTGTAGATAGCATGTTTGCTGAGAGTGCGAGGGCTGGAGCTGATGACGTGGGGTTTTGTGTATTTGTGGAGGAGCAACAGTGTCGAGTGCAGAGGAGAGAGTATTGTTATAGTGGTTTGTAGCAAGGTTTACACGAATATGCTTGTCAATATAATCCCTTATAATCCCTTGAAATATCTTCCCCACTATTGATGTCAGACTAACTGGTCTATAGCTTCCTGGATCATCCCTGCTTCCCTTTTTGAAGAGTGTTTTGTATTTTACATTCTACTTGTAATTATGATTATGTTTTCAAAGAACACCGGAATTTGAAACTTCGGGTTGCTCCAAAACTGCTATGGAAGAAAAACGTGACAACTCACACAAAATGCTGTATAAAGGAGAACTCACCTGCAGACAAACAAACAAACCGACTAGCATATCCAAAGTACCAGCAAAATGTAGCATGAGCGGGGACACACCCCCTTACCTTGACGAATGCTATGGCCAATGCTTTGGCTTCTACTGTGGGTGGAACTGCCACTCACACCCCAAACAACTTACGCAATTAGCGTAAGTTGTAACGCATGCACATTTCAATAGGATGACAGCGTTCAGAGCACGGGAGCGTGGAGATAGAGATTTACATGGGGTGCATGGTGAGGCTCTGATTGGCTCGAACAGATGCCACTCAAAGAAGGAGATTTAAAAAATGGAGAGAGAGGCTGAATTCAATACGGTATTGTTACTGGAATAAAAGTAAAATTATTCAGTGTAATGATGAATAGGTTAAGTGAGAAGCATATCGATATGCTAGTTAGGATAAGACCTTTACAGATATCTTGAGCAGTTTGTCAGAGTTTACCATCCCTTTAAATTGAAATTTGAATTTTAATTGTCATAGATGTTCACCAAAGTCTGTAGGAATCAACATTCCAATGTTAACATCACTATTATGAATATGTTCTTTTTTAATCTTAATAGTACATTCAGTAATAAAACATGAATTTAATTAAAGTAAAATGTAAAATTTAGTTATTCAACATTTGCTTTCTGCAAACAAAGACTATATTTAAATGGGCCACAGTTCATTATTTTTACAGAATATACCAAAGCATTCATCCATGCCTAGTAAATGGTGATGATATACAGTGTATGAAAAGTGATTTACTGTAGTATAAAGTCAAGCAATGTTTGTCAATGTAAGTAGAAGGGTGTGTTGTGCTACCTTGCAAGTATGACAATGCTCATTTTATTCAGTATTACAACCTTACAGTATATGTGGCTTCACATTGTTATCATGCAGTAGTCTGAAGTATTATGTCATTTATGATGTCATAGGTGATTTCATACACAATGACATAAATTATGACAGGACTTGATACATTCTGTCAAGGATAAAAAAGAACTTTCACTATTCTGCAAATATCCATTAATGATTTTTTTTCTGGCTCCTAATTCATTAGATTATGGCCTCCTAATTCATTTAAGTGATATGAAACCAATTTTTTTTCTTTCATGATTCAGATAGAGCATGCAAGTTTAAGCTGGCTCCTAAGCTTACATTCCTGCTTTTTTTCAAATAAAGATAACAAGAGAACAACGAAAAAATGAGAATAGGAGTAAATTAGAAAATGGCTAAAAATTGCATGCTCTACCTAAATCATGAAAGTAAAAATGTGGGTTTCATATCCCTTAAAAGCAATTTATCATTACACAGTTGTATATGTTTACCCAATCAAATGGGTTAACACATTGTTAAAGGAAAAGTGAACTATATTTCTGTTCTTCCAATGACTTGTTATACCAGTTGCAGAGAGCAGACTTCCTTATCTTATCACTCTATATATACAAAAGTCAATACTTAGGGCTTGATATTCAAAACCTCGCCGCTCAGGTGAAATGATCTAAGAAGCCTCATCAGTACGGTGAGGCCCTTAAAGTTTAGAAACAGAAACTGTATCTTGAGAAATGTTTATATTGCTATGTAGTGTTCTTTCTGTGAAACAGATACTCTTACATTACAATACAAGGTCTAAAATAAATCCCAAAGATTTTGTGTGATTTCTCTCCATGCCGCGGAGGTTTTGAATACCAGGCCCTTGGAGAGAGCAATTAAAAATTTGCATTTTAGTACCTTTATCTACCACATGCACTGGATGAGGTTGAATATCTTTTGATGCATCTTGTTTACCTAGCATGTTACATTTTTAGTATAGGTAACAGTTTCAAAAGGCAAAGCTATTTCAAATGAAAAAATAAAGGTAAACGTGCTATCTGCAAACAATTTAATACACATTTTATAGTATACTGTGCCTTTAAGCTTATGAGCCAGGCATATTCTTGAGCTGTTCTTCAACAGAACAATGACGGGTGATTAGCGGCTATGTGTGTATACTTTTGCCATATTACGATTAGGATAAGCTATGCATTGTGAGACTTTAACTATGTGTTTAAGTCTTTTGCAGGATTAATTCATTACATTATGCTTTACTGAATAACATAATTTTTGCCTATGAATGTTTATTTATACTTTGGCTTTTTTTTTTTTACATTTACAATTTAATATCATTAAAAAAAGGAAAATATATAGAGTTACAAATGACATATTCTCACTGAAAACTTTTTTTGACATTTACACTGTGTCTGCAAAATGATAAAACAGAAGTAAAATCTGTCTTTGTTTAATACAAATACATAAATTCAATAAGATATATGTTTCCTCCTAGAGCTATTTGTGGTCAGTAGCTTTGAACTGTTTTATCAGGGCATTTTATCTTTGCTCATTACAGTAGTCGTCTTTCATGTCAACTCTGCTTGAACGTGAGTCACAACAGATTACTCTGTGTGTTTATTTGTAATTTGTTAAAAAAATA